>NC_046154.1:64668540-64968540 GCF_011064425.1 Rattus rattus
GTCCAAAATAAAGTGATTTCCTCGGACCTCTCTGGGAGAGAAGATGGAGAATGTTCATGGGCAAAATCCAAATCCAAAATACCACCTTTCCTCAAAATAGTTGAATGCTCTACAAGGCATTCATCGAGCAGAAGTGTTTGCTTTAGGGATTATTTTACTGTAAGAATCCAATTCTTAAGCTCTTCCAACAGTGTCCTGGAAGAGTCCTCCTGACACAACAGGACCAAGGTCCATATAAACTCTCAGTCTGTGGCAGCACTCACGTTTAAGACCGGCACAGATTCAAGCCAGACGTGGTTCTACCACAGAGAGGGAGATGAAGGCATAGGGTTCCAACCCTAACCAAGAAGCTATTTGCAATCGATAACTGCTGGCAATGGTAAAATCAGTTTTTCCCACTGGAGTGTTACTGGATATGTCAACCAGATACCAGGGCAGGCCCCATGCCCAGGAATAGTTGACCAACACAAAACAAACTCTGTGGGTTCCCAAGCCAGATGAGGGCCAGTAGAGACTTGCCCATACTCCAAACATCTCTCGGAGAGCTTGGCAAGATAGAGACAAAGGCTAGTTAGGCTTTTGTCTCCCAGGCACAGAACAGACTTCTCAGAAATCATGGGACCGGCAGTCTGCTAATCTAGCTGATAAGATTGGAAGGTCCCTATCCCTGCTACAGCACTGACTCCCTTGTGCTTTTCCTCCCCTCCCCTTTGACTCCAGCTACACAGGCTAACCCCATTGGCAACAAAGTCACTGACAGCCTGCCTGTGGATCCTGTTTCCTGACTGGACTGCCTTGTCCGACCTCAGTGGGAGAGGATGTTCCTAGTCCTGCAGTGACATGATGTGCCAGGTAGATGTACCCAGGTTGGGAGGGGAGATGTCCCTGTTCAGAGAAGAGGAGGGGAAGAAGGGAGAGGGACTGGGAGGAGAGGGAGGGCTGTGATCAGGATAAAAAATGAATAAGATGATAGATAGATAGATAGATAGATAGATAGATAGATAGATAGATAGATAGATAGATGGAAAGATAGGAAAAAAGAAAGAAAGAAAGAGAGAGAGAGAGAGAGAAAGGAAGGAAGGAAGAAAGAAAGAAAGAATAATTAAAAATAAAGAAGTGAGCTGCCCTCCAAAACAGTCTCCTGGGTTGTTCCCACCTTACTCATCATTGGAGACCCTGTTCCCCAGTTCCTCCACATCCTGACACCCGTGAGCAATGAGAGATTAGGGGCAGGACCCACAAAACTCCATGTTTTATTTAGGGCTTTTTTGTGGGATTTTTGTTTCACTTTATTTGGGCATTTGTTTGTTATTTGTCTATTGATTTTTGTTTGGGGATTTTGTTTGCTTTGATTTTGTTTTGTGCAGTTGTTGTTGTTGTTGTTGTTGTTGTTGTTGTTGTTTACAATCTACCTGTCCCCCCCTCTCCCAGTTCCTCATCGAATTTCTCCTTCCTCCTTTCTCCAAGAGGATGTTCTCCCACCACCAGGCCTCCCCCTCCCTGGGGACTCAAGTCTCTCAAGGCTTCTCCCACTGAGGCCAGACCAGGCAGTCCTCTGCTGTGTATGTGCTGAGGGGGCAGGGGGTCAGAAATGGTAGATCGGACCAGCTTGTATATGCTGCCTGGTTGTTGACTGAGCATCTATTTTTTTTTTTTTGAAAGAAAGAAAAGAAATGAAGGAAGGAAGGAAGGAAGGAAGGAAGGAAGGAAGGAAGGAAGGAAGAATAAAGCTGTGAGAATAGTGAGGTGGGAGGAATTGGAGTTCAGAAATAAACATGATCAAAACATAGTGAATGAATAAGAATTTAAAATAAAATAAAATAACATTTTTTAAAAGTTCTGTATTCATATAGAAAAATGGCAGTAGTGCTCTCTTCTCTAGGGTCTATGACTTCTCCAGCCACAGGTAGTTAATTAGGTTTAAAGCACCAGGCATGGATGTCCTAGCTAGGGGGACTTAAGTTACCCCATGTAAAAGTGTCATGTTTGCACCTTGGTGACAGTTTACTGGGCTCATCATTGATGTGGCTCGTAGGCTTACAACTGGGTAGGACTATTGGTTCCTTAACTTCTTTGCAGCTTGCATAGCGCCTTCAGCCCCCATGAGGGTGAGGGTTAGGTCTCATAGAAGAGATTCCCAGGTCAGGTCTAGCCAGATTTTTCCAAGTCCTGTGTTGGCAGTGTATGGTAACTGCCTCAAAGAGGTCTTCCCTTCAAGTTCAGAGAGGCTGTCAAGAGCAATGGCAATAGTCTGTATTGTTCTGGGATTCTCCTGGAATCCCCTGGCCAATAATGTAAGAGAAAATTTCCCATGACTGCTTGGGGTTTTTATTAGGTAGTTGTAGTGATTTGAATACGACTGTCCCCCATATGCTCAGATATTTATTTGTTTGGTTATTGGAGAGTGGCACTACTTGACAAGGATTAGGAGATCTGATCTTGTTGGAGTAGTTATGGCCTTGTTTGAGGAAGTTTTTCACTGGGGGTGGTCTTTGGCATTTCTAGTGCTCAAGTCAGGCCCAGTGTCTCTCTTCCTGCTGCCTATGGATCCAAATGAAGAACTCCCAGCTTCTTCTCCATCACCACGTCTTCCTGTATGCCACCATGCTTTCTGCCATGATAACAATGGACTAAAGCTATGAAAGTATAAGCCAGCCCCAGTTACATGCTTTTCTTTATAAGAGTTGTCATGGTCATGGTATCTCCTCACAGCAAAAGAACACTGAATAAGACAATAATCTATGGTTCTTGGGGAGAACATTACCAGCCTATAAGACTTGACTATATAAACTATTCACAAGTGATATAATTTTAAGTATGCTTATAAAATAAACTTCTGCTCTATGGCTTTCCTAAGCACACTTGAAATTATCCTTTCCCTCTCCCTCTGCGATACTCTCTCTTCCCTATGTCCACCTAAAGACCCGCCTCCATTTTCTCCCTTTCTCCCTTCATAGTACCTGTGTTCCACTTTTCCCCTCCCCAAAGCTCCTTCTCTCCCTCTGTCCCTTTGTGGTCCCTTTCAATTTTCCTTGCTTCTTTAGTCTTTTCAGATTATATACTCAAGTCTAAAGATTCAGAGCTCAGATTGCCAACCAAAGAGCTTCCAGGGACTAAGCCACTACCCAAAGACTATACATGGACTGACCCCTGGACTCTGACCTCGTAGGTTGCAATAAATATCCTAGTAAGAGCACCAGTGGAAGGGGAAGCCCTGGGTCCTGCTAAGACTGAACCCCTAGTGAACTAGACTGTTGGGGAGAGGGCAGCAATGGGGGGAGGGTTGGGAGGGGAACACCCATAAGGAAGGGGAGGGGGGAGGGGGATGTTTGCCCGGAAACCGGGAAAGGGAATAACACTCGAAATGTATATAAGAAATACTCAAGTTAATAATAAAAAAAAAAAATAAAGAGAAATTGGTGGAAAGTAAAAAAAAAAAAAAAAAAAAAAAGATTCAGAGCTCAGATTCACAAATAAGTGAGAAAACGTGGTATTTGTCTTCCCACACCTGAGTGCTCCACTCTGTGCCATCCATTTCCCTGCAAATTCCATGATGTCAAGAATGTCATTGAAAAGAGAGAATATTATACAATGTGATATTGCTATTACATGAGCCATAGTATTTTTGCATTAGTGAGAGAAATTACCTATTAAAATGAGAATACTATATGGAGTCAAGATCATGGAAGACAAAGGTGATTATTTCACTAATTAATATAACCCTAAAATCATGTATTTAGCTGGGCATAATGATGTATATCTGATTCCTTGCTAAGGCAGAAGAATCGTAGACACCACGCACATAACTAGCTTGAGGTCGTTCTGGGATGCATAATGAGATCCTCTATTTTAAAATGTCCCCCTTCTTTACAATGATGATGAAAATATAGGACTCTTTCTAATGATTAAAGTTCTTCCAAGGGCTACATGTACAAAGGACCATTCACCTCTGCTCTCAGTAATCCTTTAGAAATACAGTCTAATTTCCAGTGTCCTCTTACATTAGGGATGAAGAAGATAAAAGTTCTAACAAAGAATCCCTGAAGATTTCTTTGAATTACTAAGTAAAACTATTACATGCTCAAAACATATCAAAGTGCAGTACTAAAAGCCCTTCTATTATCAAAGAGTCATTATTCCAGCGTTAAAATGAGCCTCTGAAGATAAATAATAGAATTTACATCCCTTTCCTCCTACCTGCTCTGTCTATCATCAATAAAACATAAGTACATCTTTTGCATAATATCTCTCTACTCATTGCAGTCCCACTTAGTAACTATCATTTGATAGGTGAAGGCAATGGCTATCTTAATAATGGTTTTAGGCTTTTGGATCAGAAATAACAAATGAGAGCCAAAATGAGGGCCAAGAGATCGTATAATATCAGTGCCCATACCTTTGGTAGACACCAAATTCCTTAGCCTATACTGTCACTGTTCCCGCTGTATCTCTCATGCCTCCACTTGGACTTTGTCTATCAATAGTGGATCTATTTTAACCTTTCCATTCAGAATGTGTCCCTAAGTTAAACTATTTGCACCAAGTCTGGTAGGATCTTAAACTTTCGTTTCATTCTATCTTTGTACCTCTTAGACCCTGCTCTTGAATCAGAAAGAATCTTCAGCATATACCTTAGTTGGAAGTTGGAGTCATGATGAAAAAAAAAACCCTATATCCATCAGATTTCACTACTGTAACAAACACTGGAGAGAAATCATTTAAAATGAGGAAACATTTATTTGGGCTCATGGCTGTAGAGGGTATAGTCAATGGTCAGCTATGTCCATTGTTCTGTGGCTATTGTGAGGCAGAATATCATGACAGAGGGGCATGGCAGAAAATGCTGCTTACTTCAGCTTGACCAGAAATCTGGAAGAACTAGAGAAAGGATCTAAAGACAAGATATGACTTTCCAAGACACACCCCTAGTAACTTACTTCCTCTATCTAGGCTCACTTCCTAAAGTTCCCACCACTTCCCAAAGTAACACTGTCAGCACTAGCTAGGAGTTCAACATACGAGCCTTTCCATAATTTTTCTCTGGTCAATTTCATTTAAACTCTTAGAATTTGTATTGCATGTGTTTATGTGTGGGGTAGGCAGGGAGAAGTGTGCCTTGAGGCAACTGTGTGCAACTTGTAGAAGTTAATCTCACCTTCTATCATATGGGTACCATGGACCAACTCAGATCCTCTGACACAGTAGCAAATATTGACTAATTCTACCAACCCTATCTAAAGCTATTTAATGTCATGACGAAATAGAGAACATTATACATTTTATGATTAAGACCCCAATAATTTCATATATAAAGATCCACTAGTCAGACGCAAAGTCATATATTGTTGTGGTGTATGACAAATAATTATAATTGCTAAAAGTTGTTGAAAAATATATTGAAGAATTACAACACAATTCTGTTTGCTTGGCATGCCTTAATTCATCCACCCTTTACTATAATACATTTTAGTTCTATAAAAAAATATCTTATAGATGAATAAGTTAAAACCCCCAAACACCCAACAACTCAGAGGGATGTTGTGAATAACAGACCCAGAATTGGACTGCAGCTATACAAATCACCAAACTCATGCCTTTAATCACATGTAAGTCCTGTTAAACATTAGAGAAAGAAGAAGAATCAAATTCCTGTCCTTTTGAGTTCTCTTCCAAGAAAGAGAAGCACAGATGACAGTATCACCATTAGTAAAGAGCAGCATAAAACTTATATGTGAATGTCCAGTGGGGAAGCATCCCATGCTCTCCTCATGACCTTGAAGTTTGTTTTCACTCATCCATCCATTCAGTAAATGCTGACTGAGCATTCACTTTATAGTAGGCTATGGATTAAGGGATAAAAACATATATAAATCCAGCCACTCTCTCAAGGAATTTACTTAAATGGCATGGAATACAAAATTTTAAAAATGATTAAAGCATATGAAGAGACTAGATGATTAGTCCTTCTACCTCGGGGTGAGGGGATAAAGAAAGGTAATCTGCATGGAGGTGGTGACTTAGAAGGATGCATGTAAATGACCTAGGAAAACAGAGTCAGTACAGAAAAACAAAAAGGTAAACACAAGGTCCGAAGTCAGAAAAGCATAAAGTATGTGCAGAGAAAAACAATGAAAGCGCAAAGTCCATGAGGAAGTTAGCACTGACGACCATGAAAGTATGATGGGGGCTCACTGGGGAATTTAGACCTGATTGAACACACAGCAGAGACTCAGTCAAATTTTATCTTCAATAAAACAATTCCTGTGTTTTCTGAATATTGTTCTAGAATCAGTGTGGACTACAGGATGGAATTTAATACCATAGAGCCAGAGTGTTGGTTAAAGCCATAGCATTGAGGTTCGTACAGTGAACTAAGGCTCTATGAAAGAGAAAAGGAAAAAATGTCTCTGACATTGGAAAGAATTGGACAGCATAAGATGACAAACTACTGGCTGTAGGTTGAGAATAGGAAGTAGACAAACACAATTCTCAGATATCTAATATGTATACATCAGTAAATTTAATGTGCATGCATGGGTACTTGAGCAAGCTAGAAATAAGAATAGGAATTGAAATTATACGTAATTGTTATGATAATTATATATTTTCCAGATGTAGATTCTACCTGATATCTTCACCGTGATGAATACCTGGCTGTTATTTGGATTTAACTGATTATAAATAGTATAGTGAATCCTTTAGAAGAAAGAGAGGGATGGTTACAAACTGTTCCTTATGAAGTCAGCTAGAAATACCATGCTGTTCAGAAGTAGAACTGTTGAAAGAATGAGCCTTGTGAAGTACATGTGCCCATCTTCTCCCTAATAGGAACAAGTACTAGGAAAGATTACCTAACCCTTCAGATGCATGTGATACATGACTCTTTAGCTATGTGTGTAAAATATTTTGACAACTTTGGTACAATATATACAACATATCCTAACAGTCAGAAATTAAGATTTTTCTTAATTATTTCAAAGTTTTAAAATTATTTATTTCATTAGTGATGTGAGTTTCCTCAATGTTAAGAAGGCTAATGGCCATTGTAAATAATGGAGACATATTAAATATTATATTACATATAATTTATTATATATTGAATATAATATGTAAAACAAACTTGCAGTTTAGAATATACTGATATAGAAACTGTAAGTATTATGAGAATGTTGTAATTTGACCAATCATGTATAGACCATAGTTAGCCCCAATAAAATTACCTTGTTTCCTGTTACTGTCTATAAATCTCAAGAATTCCAAGGCTCAGACACAAAATGTACTTTTTGTTCCCATAGTTACCTATTAGCCAAGGATGGTGAAATAAGCAGGCATTTGGAAAGGAACAAAAGGGGGTGGGCTAGTCCTCACTGCAAACAAGAAACACAATCCTGAAAAAGAAGCTTGATCAAGTGCTCATGTATCTTGTGTCTTATTTCTGAAACTATGTAACTGTTAGAAGCATTTGGGGCCTACCTTCATATTTCCTTCAACAAAACAAAACAACCCTATGTTCTATGCTTTGATGTCCAGAGAGATTGCATAGGGCAAATGATTCCCTCATTTGTACAGTTCACTGTGAAAGGCTTAATTGTGATGTATGAATATATTTTATGAAAACAGAATTACTATCTCTTGATGCTAATTATCTCAGTATACTTTTTTTTCTTTTTTTCTTTTTTTCGGAGCTGGGGACCGAACCCAGGGCCTTGCGCTTGCTAGGCAAGCGCTCTACCACTGAGCTAAATCCCCAACCCCGTCTCAGTATACTTTTAATTGAATACAATTGTGTGGTATTGATAACCACTGCTCACCAGCCAGTACAGAAATTACATTTTATCTTCATACTTACTCGTTCACCTAATACAACATGAAAATGTCTATCTGTGTCTTCGTGTTTGTGTCCAGTTGTTACTCCTGTCCGGGAGAAAGTGTCCTGAGCTAAAAAACTCTCAACCCCACCAGCTGAAAAACACTCCCCTGAGTGATCCATGCTAAGTTTGCATTGTTAGTAAAGGCTTTCCAGGCAACTACACAATTGTGGCCAGATGAACACATTCCTCATACAATTTGGGGATTAATATTAGTCTCTTAACAACCTAGTAACCAAGATCATAATTACCGACTGTGAGTTACCCCCATTGTCCAGGTAACTGGCCCTGGATATATGGCCAATTTGAAACCTGGGAATCTTGGGAGAAAGCATCAGGTCCACTGTTGGAAAATTGAATTCAAGAGCAGCCTTGCTCCCTGAACAGTCATATTCTTCCTTTCTCTTTGTGCTATTTGTTCGTTCCTATTGTGTGGAGCTATCGTTTGTGCACACATTCTGTGTTAGATTTTCTACACGATTGAGCTTGAAAAACCAAAGCTTAAGTACTAAATGTTTCCCTAAGGCCTGAATGGACTTAAAAGGACATAGGTGCAAAAAGAAAAGAAAGGAAAATGGGGGAAGAAAACACTGCTTGTTAAGTTGTTGCAATCATCTCATGCTGAGAATAAAGACCTTCGGAGTTAAGAGAATGAAAAACAGCCTTCTAAATAGATTGCTTGCTTTTGTTGCACAGGTGGCAAGGCCTGGAAACATAAGATATGGGGGAACAGCAGGGCAGCCTGCGAGCATTTCATTAAGCCTGGAGAATAGAATTGTGTAGTGTTTTTCCCACTTTACAAGATACATGGGCTCCTGGACAACTTGGACTACAGAGTGCTGGTTTGTTGGTATGTTTTCTAGCAGAAAATGCTCTGGAGGAAGAGGATCCCTCCCTATATTCCACAGCAATTGGCCCCTCTCCCCTTCGATGAAAACAAAACAGCATAAATTGTGATCATCGTTGCCTTAGACGTTCCATCATTTAGTTACTAATGTGAAGTCAGCACCAACTGCCAAGTAAAACAGCTTTAGAGAAAATAATATCCCCAAATACTGCCAATTAAAATTATTTAAAGTTAATGTTCTGTGGCAGTTTTCAATGCCATTGATCCCAATACTAATCACCCATCTCAAACAAATGAACAATAAAACAAACTAAAAGCCTAATTACTGCTGGTGAATATTAAAAAACTAAAGGGAAATTTGAAGACATAAGTTTAGGTTGCTTTCATTGGTCTCCAGAAGAGAGTAAAAAATAAAATGAGTCATCTGGCATTCATAAGTTAGAGTTCACTCTAACTTTCAAGAGGTCTAGCGGGATCCTTGATATTACACACTGTTGGCTTTAATTTGCTGGTTACTTCCAATCAGATTGAAGATATGGATTCCAATCCAATGTATCCCCCATACAATCCTTTTGTGCTTTGTGAAATCATACTGAGTTTAACACTCCAACTAGAGAAAGTACAATAGATAATGACTTTCTTTGGAATTCTTTGTGAGAATATCTTCAGGGCAGTAATAACTGTGTGATATAGGACTTATTCTCTTTATTTTAAAAGAATAAATTAATATTTGATTATTATTTATTTATTTATGTTTACACTCCAGATTTTATTCCCCTCATGGTCCACACCCCCAAGGGCTCCACACCCCATACCTCCCTCCTACCTGCCCCCTTGTACTCCCCCCCTCCACAATGATGTCCCCACCCCACCAGACCTCTAAACTTCTTGGTGCCTCCAGTCTCTTAAGGATTAGGTGCATTTCTCTGTCTGAACCCAGACCCAGGAGTCCTCTGCTGTATGTGTGTTGGAGGCCTCATCTCAGCTGGTGTATGCTGCCTGGTTGGTGATCCAGTGTCTAAGAGATCTCGGGGGTCCAGGTTGATTGAGACTGCTGGTCCTCCTACAGGGTTGTCCTCTTTCTCAGCTTCTTCCAGCCTTTTCCTAATTCAACCAGAGGGGTCAGTAGCTTCTGTTCATTGGTTGAGCGCACATATCTGCATCTGACTCTTTCAGCTGCTTGTTGGGTCTTTTGGAGAGCAGTCATGGTAGGTCTCTTTTTGTGAACATCCCATAGCTTTAATGATGGTGTCAGGTCATGGGGCTTCGCCTTGAGCTAGAACGCACTTTGGACTTGTCGCTGGACTTTCTTTTCCTCAGGCTCTTCTCCATTTCCATCCCTACATTTCTTTCAGACAGAAAAAAATTATGGGTCAGGGCTTTGGCTGTGGGATAACAACCCCATCCCTCACTTGCTGCCCTGTCTTTCTGCTGGAGGTGGGTTCATTAAGTTCCCTCTCCCCACTGTAGGACCTTCCATCTAGGGCCCCCCTCTTTGAGTCCTGTGGGTCTCTCACTTCCCAGGTCTCTGGTACATTCTAGAGGGTCTTCCCAACCCCCTTCCTCCTGAAGTCCTCTGTTTCCATTCTTTCTGCTGGCCCTCAGGGCTTCAATCCTTTTCCCCCACCCAATACCAGATCATAGTTCCCTCTCCCCCAACCCCCATTACCTTTATCTCCCCTGTCCCTCACTCCTTCCCCCTTTGTGGCTACTTTCTTCTCCCTCCCAAGTGGGATCAAGGTGACCTCACGTGGGCCCTTCAGCTTGTTTACAGTTTTGAGTTCTGTGGATTGTATCTTGGGTGTTCTTTTTTGGGGGAGCACACACTAATATCCACTTATTAATGAGAACATACCGTGCATGTCCTTTTTGGTCTGAGTTAACTCACTCAGGATGACATTTTGTATTTCCATCCATTTGCCTGCAAAACTCAGGATGTCCTTGCTCTTAATTGCTGAGTAGTATTCCATTGTGTAAATGAACCACATTTTCTGTATCCATTCTTCTGTCGTGGGACATCTAGGTTGTTTCCAGCTTCTGGATATCACAAATAAGGACACTATGAACAGTGAAACATGCACCCCTGTGGCATGGTGGGCATCTTGTGGGTATATTCCCAAGAGTGGTGTTGCTGGGTCTTTAGGTAGGTTTATTTTCAATTTTCTGAGGAACCTCAAAATTGATTTCCAGAGTGGTTGTACAAGTTTACAATCCCACCAGCAATGGAGGAGTGTTTTCCTTTCTCTACATCCTTGCCAACATGTGTTGTTACCTGAGGTTTTGATCTTAGCCATTCTGACTGGTGTAAGGTAGAATCTCAGGGTCACTTTGATTTGCATTTCTTTGATCACTGAGGACTTTGAACATTTCTTTAGGTGCTTCTTGGCCATTCGAGATTCCTCTATTGTGAATTTTCAGTTTAGTTCTATACCCCTTTTTTTTTCTTTTTTTCAGTGCTGGGGACTGAACCCAGGGCCTCGCGCTTGCTAGGCAAGCTCTCTACCACTGAGCTAAATCCCCAACTTCCACATACCCCATTTTTTGATTGGGTTGTTTGGGGGGTTTTTGGTGGTAAGCTTGAGTTCTTTATATATTTTGGATATTAGCCCTTTATCAGATGTGGGATAAGTGAAGATTTTTTCCCAATCTGTAGGATGCCGATTTGTTCTATTGACGATGTTCTTTGCCTTACAGAAGCTTTCCAGTTTCATGAGGTCCCATTTATCAGTTCTTGATCTTAGAGGGTGAGCCATTGGAGTTCTGTTTAGGAAATTTCTGTTTGTGCCAATGAGTTCAAGGCTCTTCCCACTTTCTTTTCTGTATCTGGTTTTATGTTGAGGTCCTTGATCCACTTGGACTTGAGCTTTGTGCATGGTGACAAATATTTTTATTTTTCTACATACAGACATCCAGTTAGACCAGCACCATTTATTGAAGATACTTTCTTTTTTCCATTGTATATTTTTGGCTTCTTTGTCAAAGATCAAGTGTACGTAAGTGTGGGTCTTCAATTCTATTCCAGTGATCAACCTGTCTGTCTCTGTACCAATACCATGCAGTTTTTATCACTATTGCTCTACAGTAGAGCTTGAGGTCAGGGATGGTGATTTCCCCCAGAAGTTCTTTTATTGACAAGAATTGTTTTTGCTATTCTGGGTTTTTTTTTCCCCTTTCCAGATGAATTTGATAATTGCTCTTTCCAAGTCTTTAAAGAACTGTGTTGGGATTTTGAAGGTGATTGTATTGAATCTATAGATTGCCTTTGGTAGGATGGCCATTTTTCCTATGTTAATTCTGCCAATCCATGAGCATGGGAGATCTCTCCATTTTCTGAGATCTTCTTTGATTTCTTTTTTGAGAGACTTGAAACTCTTATCATAAAGGTCTTTCATTTGTTTGCTTAGAGTTACCCCAAGGTATTTTATTATCTGTGGCTATTGTTTCCCTAATTTCTTATTTTATTTATTTAAAGGAATAAAACTAATATTTTACTGTTTCCTTTACTTTAAAAGAATAAAAGTATGTGTGTGGGAGTCAGTATCTTACACAAGAGCACCAGTGTATTGGGAATTTATGCCTCAGATGCTTCCCAATGTGTAGTACTTATTTCAACTGCCAAATTCCATTTTCTATCAGAAAATCAGAAGTATTTGTCTGTTTTTTTTAAATATTTTTAATTAAAATATGATTACATGATATCCCCCTCCCTTCTTACATCTAGACCGTTACCGTCTCTGAAACCCCTCCATGCCCCAAACTCTCAAGTTCATAGACTCCTTTTTTTACTATATTTGCTATGTGCATGTGTGAGCTTGTGCACACAAATATATAAAAATAGAACCTGCTAGTGCGTTTTGGCTATTTGCTTGCACATAGTTCAAGGCTGGCCACTTAGCATTGGACAATTGTAAGGGAGTTTATCTCTGGGAGATACTCATTCTCATCTCAACAGTTAAGAGTTCCATCATTTTAGTGTTATAAAATACTGATGAAGTAAAAAGGATAGAAGAAGCAAGAAGAAAGAAGATCATACTTCCTGAATACAAAAGCAAACACTGTGACATGTGCTTCCAATTCATAAAGTCGGTCTTCACCATAACCTTTCGATAAACTGAATACTGGCTCACCTTAAGGTGGCAAAGGCTCAAATATATAAGACAAATTATCTGTATTTGCATTTCGTAGGGAACCAGAATGGAAACCCATTTTCTACTGGGTCTTCTCCATTTGTTCTCCACCTTCCTCTACCTAACCAATTTGTTGTAGGCCATCTTGTTTTGCCTGCCTCATTTCATTGTCATGGTGAGAGAGAGACATCCATTCTAGTTAGGTAACTTCCTCACTCAGTAACCAATTCATCCATCCATCCATTCTATAGTAACAGAAATTTATTATCTATTGGGTACTAAATCATTAGATTCATCTCATCTTAATCATGAAAATTATCTTAATTTTCCATGTGCAGACAAGAGCTTAGGAAGATATCTTCCAAAATTACACAAGTTCCATGTCCCATCCATTATCCTGTTTACCTTGAGAAAACAAACCAAACACATTCAAAGAAAAACCAGGTAAGAAGCCAGTGCCTCCAGGCGGTAAGCTGCAGTTCCATTCCTTGATGTATGAAAACAGACTGCAGTTTGGAGAAGGTAAATGGGTTTCTTTATTTCAGTAGTTGATGATCTAGTGAGAACTTGGAAATTGTTGCTTTCAAGCTCTGGTTAGTTGCTAAATTCATGTGTTTTAGCATCTTCTGCCTTAGATCTTTGGGCTGTCAGAAACAGAATTATTCAAGAAATGAGAAAACAAAATGTAAATATCAATTTCAACTTTATATAATTCCAAGGGTTATTAAATACATTGTTCAGGGTTAAATGAAGGTATAGATCAATCCAAATTTATGGAGTAATTATGTAATGTGTGTGTGTGTGTGTGTGTGTGTGTGTGTGTGTGTGTGTGTGTTCTATTCCCAGCTCCTGCATTGGGTAGCTCACAACAAGTTATAACTCCTGTTCCAGGGAACCCAATGCCCTCTTCTGGCCTCTGTAGGCATATATATTCACATACACCATCACAGACAGACAGGCAGGCAGGCAGACAGACAGACAGACAGACAACATACATGCACACATACACAAAATACAAAATCTGCTCAATTTTGATATGACTTTGCATCTCTTCCTTTTCACCTACCTTTCAGTTACAAAAAAAAAATTTGATTGGGTGCTTAGCATCTGCAAATACAAGTTGTTATAAATATTTTCTTGCACTAAACATCTCAAGTAAATATGGTGATGGTGACACAATTTTATAGGAGCACTTTGAAAATGATCGAACTGAGCACTTAAAATGGTGAATTTGTGAGATTCCAATTAAATCTAATTTATCCCTTCATGATAGGAGTAGAGGAAAGACCCTGTACAGACACTGTCACAAAGTAGGAGGAACATGAAAGCTGGAGTCAAATAGATTTCTATTAGATATTCTCTTCATACAGTGGTCTTGAGAAACATAAGGCACCCCAATAAATTCTTTTTCCTATAGGTAAAATGAGAAAGACAATGAACAGTATCACAGAATAACTCCAAAGATGACTCACAGAACAGTATCACAGAATAACTCTTCTAAAGAGCTAAAACATTGACGAGTGCCAACAAGAACATATGGTGCAAAGCTCAGAAGGCACTTACTTTGAGTGGCTGATGAACTTTTTGGAATGGAACTATAAAACAACAAGGACTTTAAAGTCTGGCATTGTCTATACTGCTGTTGGCCCAAGTCAACAGCTTTATCCCTCCTGGGTATGGTATTCCTTGCCTCCTTTAACTGTTCCTGTATCCCAAGCCAATAACCCATACCTGTCCTGCCTTCTCATCCTTACAGAGTTGCTCACTCTAGTGTCTCTGTGGAAGCTGCTGGTTGTTGCACAGCTACCAAAAGTTGGGTAATGGGAGGGAATCAATGTGCCATCATCGCATTTGAGATCGTAGGCCCAGCTATGTCCAGTTACTCTCCTTAACTGAATCATGACTTTAGTGTGAATCATGACTGATTTACACTAAACAAAACTTGATTTTATAGATGTTGGGGAAGATAGTATAATCTTGAGGTAATTTTTAAGCACCTGAATTTACATACATTGTGCCCTCTCTTCTAGAAAACCATTACAAATATTCAATATTGGGAAAGCTGGGACGGATTATCAGTCTGCCTTCCCACTTGTGTAAAAATGACTGAACATGGGAGCCATTAAAAAACAATTTAGAAATTAATGGACTACTAATCAACCCAGCCTTTAACAAATATTGCAGCATTTTTTCAACGAATACTCCTCTATTTCAAACTATCCCTTATATTTTGACTATCATTTTGATTACATTGTTTTGTTCCAAAATATGACCTTAAATCCCTCTCAAAAGTGCTCTTTTTGTTCCCAATAATTTTTAGCATTTAACAGTTAATTTTCCTTCTAAAATCAGTATTTATATACCTGATTACTTAGTAAATTTCTTAGGAAGCATCTCCAATGAAATATTTATACATTAATCCCATTATATCCTCTCTGTTTCCCTTCCTGTGTTAGGAATGAGCTCCATTTTCAGTCTTGAGTACGTTAGGACTGGTTCTTTCATGATACTTAATTTCACATTTATATGGTAAGCAAGTCTCAATATCTATCTGTAATTTCACTGGATTCAACCCTTTCCTTCCCAGTTTTCTTCTTCCATTCCAGTCTATTTCCTTTCTCACAAATCTTTATGAGAAATATCCAGAATTCCTTTCCAACACTCAGGTTTGTGACGCCACACATCCCAGTTGGCATCACATTGATACTCTTCTCATTGTTCTGAACACCGAGATGATTAGGCCAATTTTCTAGGGATGAAACCCCATGCAGTTCTGGATACAGCATAAAACTCTCTTCACTATCTGCCTTAAGAGCTTCTCTTAGATTATCTCCTCACACTTCTGGTCACCTATGATGGTTTGAATGAGATGGCCCTGTTATCTCAAGCATCTTGACACTTAGTTCTCAGTTGGTTGCACTGTTTAAGCAGGCTTGGGGAAGCTTAGGAAGTGGCCTTCTTAGTCGGAGTGTGACAGTGGGAACAAGCTTTAAGAGTTTAACGGCTCATGCTGCTTCTCTGTTTCCAGTTTACAGATCAAGATGTAAGTCCTCAGTATCTGCTGCTTGATTCCCTTGTCTCCATGACATGACAGATTCTTGTTCTTATGAAACCATAAGCCCAAATAAATTCTTTTTTTTTCTTTTCTTTTTTTCAGAGCTGGGAACCGAACCCAGGGCCTTGCACTTGCTAGGCAAGCGCTCTACCACTGAGCTAAATCCCCAACCCCAAATTCTTTATTCTATAAGTTGCCTTTGCCATGGTGTCTTATCACAGCAACAGAAAAATCACTAATAAGGCATCTTATGGATTTTTTCTACTTGATACAAATGTCTACCCTATGTTCTACAGCCAGCTGGCGTATGTAGCAAATTGTTAAAGATGGTTCTCTATCTGTAGATGAAGTTGATTAAGGTTGGCTACATTTGCGGAGGCCTGATTCCCTTTTCACTGAATCTGGCAGACAGTTAGAAGTGATGTTGTCTTTCTCCCAGGCTCATGCCTGAGGAAGCCATTGCTTCTGTATCCTATCTCTTAAGAGTACGCACTCTTGCAACTCACTCATCATGCCGTGAGAAAACCCAAGTAATTTCAAAACAAGCAAGACTCCAGTTCTCGCTCATCTCCCAGCCAGTGACCAACTGCTCAACAACTTGAAAAGCCATTTTCCTTATGCCACACTAAGAAGCAGCCATCACCAGGTCCTATTCAGACTAAAAATTCCTGAGGAAAATTGCTAACCCTGGAAGCATCTTATTATGCAGCTGTGGGTACTTGAAACGGCAACTAATAGCTTTCCATTTCTCTGCCTGACTGCTTTCTTCTCATTGTTAAAGAAAATATTCAAATGCCATTTTATGTAAGATCATAAAGTCTTCCCCATACATTGAGGCAAATTCAATTATTCCATTTTGTGCTTCTCCAGCACTTGGTACATTACTTTTTTGTAGTGTTGGTGTTTGTCTCCAAAAGATATCTGAATTTCCCTGTGAACTGGATTTTTATCCATCTCCATACAGTATTAACTAACACAACTGGGATGTTTTGGACATTTGAAGGTAAAAGTCCTATACTTTAATAACTTCTAAATTTGATTTTATTTCAGCACCACAATATCTAATGAGTATTGATGGTATATTAGGAGACAGACAGGACTGTAGGGCAGAACAGCCTTGCCTTCCTACCCTCAATAAACATGGCCTTGAGCTACCTCAGTCTACTTTCTACAGATTTCTATGATGTCATCATTACTGGAAAATATAATAGTCCTTAATTCTGATTCCTATGACTTCTAAGAAGAATAATAGATGGTAACTATTTTAATGGCTTGACAAATACACACACACACACACACACACACACACACACACACACACACACACACACCAAAGCCTCAATTTGACTCAAAAATTTTGTAAGAAGTTTGGGCATGGATGTGCATACATTTTATCCAAGTACATAGGAGGCAGAGTCAGGTGGATTTCTATGTGTTCCAGGCCAGCCAGTTCTACATAGCAAGTTTCAGGACAGCCAGGGCTGAAGAGTGAGACTATGTTTCAAAGCACAAAGTTTCACAGGAACATAGAACTTGTAGTTCTTTAATGTACAGCATTTAAGCCTTTGGTCAACTACACATAAAAATCAAAGCATAATAAACCTTGATTGTTTTACAGCTGAAAAATTGACCGAAAGCTCCTTTCATAGATCTGCTGTAGTGAAAGACTATATAGACTTTAGGGTTATCCTTGCATTCAGTTCTCAGTGCTTCAGGTTAAATTCATGGCCCTAAAACTAAGGTCTCAACTACTGAGGAAAGTGTACATGACCTAAAGTTTAATATTGTGTCCTCACTTCTATGTTGCAAAAGAAGTCCATTTGACTAAAGTCTGTTCTAATTTTAATGAAATAATATAAATGTATAAAACTGTTTTCATAAAAATCATTATGCAAGAATGTATCAGGCATTTTTTGTAGATAAGGATTTTGTCCTTATAGCCAACAACTTATAATACTTAGTGAATACTTAGTGTTTGACCATACAGCAGGTCCTCAACAGAAGAAAAGAATTAATCAGTCAACCATTGGTACTGGAAGTACCTAAGAAGATATAATAATCTTTGCCTTTGGAATGGTATCCAAAAAACGTTGAACCTACACAGAGAACTGTTTCCCATATTAGAAATGACAACTGGAGTGCTACAATCCTTCCTCCTTATTATCTCTGTACTCAGAAAAGTGTAGGCTAAATTTCTGTCCCACCATAGCTTTGCAAAGATGTCATTTTATTTTGGAAATTTTAAATTGCTCTAACTCATCCGTGTGTGTGTGTGTGTGTGTGTGTGTGTGTGTGTGTGTGTGTGTGTGTGTGGACACACATCTTGTTAGCCTGATTCCGATCACTAAACATGTTAGAATGTAGTACAATTGCATGTCACTTAAAATAATCTCTCCTTCTTAGCTATATTTCTTTGCCTTTCAATAAACGTATGCCAATGTGATTCTATCACAATATAGTTCATCTTAACATGGCTTTGATCACAGAGTTCAAAGCAAAACTATAATCATGAAAAGCCAATGCGTTCGATTTTTCTAAAATAACAGTATAAATTCAAAATGTACAAATATGTCTCCAGGGCCAGATAGACTCTGAGAACCATGTTACATCTTTCCAATGCCACATTCTGAGTCCATGGAATGGATTGCAACAGACTGAGTTCCCCAGCACAATTTAAAAGCTGGTATCAGCAGTTTCTCCTAGAAAACTAGCGTGCTGTTTTCTAGGGAGAAAGAACTGCTTCAACAGAAGCAGACAAGACCATGGTCTCCAAGAGGCAAACAGATGGTCCTCACAACATTAGTTTCACAAAGCGTAAGGCTCAAAATAATTCTGACGTTACTGGCTGCATGCAATTCAGCACTTATGTAGCTCCCTGATAAGGAATGGTAATCTCCTCCTCTCCTTTATAAAAGGGATAAATCTGAGTTTGTTTGCATAGACTAAGGTTCCACAGAAGAACAGAAATGCAGAGGACTCCCAAGCCTATGTAGTTACAGATGCGATCACTACCTTGCACCAGCCAAGGAAGACAAAAGTAAATATTTCATAACTTTTAGTGTGTGGTTAGCAAATAGAGTTGGTCCATGGTTGCCCTGAAACTAGCATCCTGGACAGGGTCTGCTTAACTGACTCCACAGCCAGCTGCTGGGATCCCGTCCTTGTAATTTCAGAAGTCCAGTTTTTTCAACCACCCCCTTAGCTGCTGTAACACTTATTCTATGTTACATATGACTTTTCAGCCCCATCCAATCTGATTTGCACATCATTAGTTTATGGGAGGTGAAATAAATGTCCAGGGATATAGAGTTTAGTTTTTAAAAAAAAAACAAAATAACAACTGAGATCTTTACAAATAAAAAGCCCTTCATAGAAAGCATGACATCAGGGCTGGCTAGGATTCCTGCTCTGTGACTCATGGTTACCTCCAAGTCGTCCTTGAAATGTCAGCTTCATTCCAGACACCCCCAAATATGCACAGTACTTCTTTCTGTGTTGTTTATTTATGTTTTCATCCAGATGCCAAATCTGCCTGGGAAGAATGTGGAGCGCCAAGCATCAGAGCAGGTAACCTTCATGTGCGACGAGAAAGGAGTATTACCAAGCCGAGGGCAGGGCTGGCCCTAGAGCCAGAGAAACCCATCACTGTCCTGTCTCTCACTCTGAATTCCCACACTAATACTCGGGGACCACCAGACTTCTTGTCCATTTATCATGAATAATGGCCCTATTAATGCTTGCTACAATCTCTACTTCTGACATACATTGAGATTTCAGTTTTGAAAACATAAATAAGCAAAATAGTACAAGAAGTTGTAAACTTTTCAGTTTGAACTGCTAATGTAACGTTGATTATGATTGTCCATAGGGGAGATTAGCACTTTAAAACTCACATTTTCATTACAGTCATCAGCTGTTGGTTATCAAAAGCTGTCCTGATGACACTATTTTACTGCAATGAGTGATGTTGGGATCTTCTGTGGAGATGATATTATTGCTACTATGGGACCTCCCTCTGCTAAAATGTCATTTGAGGTAATGTATTGCTCCCCCAGTAGCTACACGACAGAAAAGAAGCTTGACAGTGCAAGCCAGTTCTTCCGGGGAATACAGAAATTTCATTTCCCTCATGATGTTTTCTTGATACTATTACATTATAGTCATGGGCCCAAACTCTTCTAGAATACTTAACATTCTCAATTCCCTATAATTCTATAGCAGTGTTTCCCAAAGCAGATTTTACCTGAGGAATTTTCAGACACTGTAGACATTTTTCAAAATGTCTACTTTAGAACAAGAAGACCCTTATGATCCTTTGGTGAGGTTTTAATGAGATAACTTTTGTTAAGATTAAAGCAGGAAAGTCTGGTATAGTTGTAAACCCAGCACTTGCTTAGAGGATGAAACAGGGAGATTATGAATTCAAGGACAGTCTGGGCTACTTAAAATCCATCTCAAAGAACAAGAAACAACCAAACAAAAATAGTATAGAAGGGAATGTTGTGTAATAATTGCATCTTGTGACAAGAGTTTAAGATACGCTTACATCTCATTTAAACTCCAAACCAGTCCTCTCAAAGAATGTACCATCATCCTTACTTTGCAGATAAAAACACTGACCCTCATAAGGGTCTTCATATTTTCTCTCTTTCAGAAACATTTAAAACAACTTTTGAATAATATGACAAGGAAGGTAAAGTTCTATTAAATTTTACCCAAAGTCTATGGCTGTATCACCTTGAGTATACCTGGTCTTGTCTAAAATTAGCCAAAAACATGAAACTTTCTTTTCACCAGAGATATGACTAAGAATCAAGTTTGGTGGAGAGAAAATCCTTACAGAAAAAGTTGAAGAGAAAAGACTTACAAAACCAGACACATTAAAAGTAAGACTACCCATTGGCTGTAAGGTAAGTAAGTCTTTGCAGGTGTGTGTGGAGCATTTGTGCTCAAGTTAAGGCTCAAACTGTGAAAACCAAGGTGAGATAGATTGTTCCAGGTAGCTGTGACACAGAGACCACACCCACAAGGAAACCAAGGACACACACAAAAGCAGATGTCATACATCCAGAAGCAATCTAAATAAGAATCTTATCCACAAGCAAATGAATAGGAAATTGTGAATACAAAAATGGTGGACTGACCAGGAGTTCCAAAGCACCACACCTAATAGAAAACTATTCTGCACAGAATAATTAAAATTCAATATAATGTAAATAATTAAAATTCAATATAATTCAGGGTCATTTGGGAGAATCAACAGGGTGACTTGTTAGGCTGGATATCAAAACATGACAAATGTATGAAAATATAAATTGCTTAGTAGATCCCAAACAGGGATATAGATCACAGGAACGAATTGGGGACCTAGCAAGAAGAGGCAAATATGTCGTTCTGTATATGTGTACAGGTGTGTTTACATGTGCATTAATATGTAAAAGAAAATAGATTTTGGAATTAGCAGAAAAAACACCTGATGATAAAAAAATGAGCAATTTTTACTTAAGTTAAGGTTACATCACAGTCCTATGGAATACAATACACTGAATAATTATAAAAGATTAAACAATGAAACAATAAAATTTTAAAATAGAATAACAGCTTTCGAAGCTAGGAGACTAGGAAAAGTCCTTCAAAAAGAAAGATTTTAAACTCAGACACAAACCTATGAACATGATTAAGAGACTGGTTGGATAAAAATCTTGAAATTTTTAGTAAGATCGTCAATGATAAAAATAATAAAAATACTATACTGAAAAATGTAGAAAGTTTAAGAGACAAAGGTACTATTTCTCTTTATAGAGAGAATCTAAGCTAAGAGCTGCCAAGATAGGTCTGTGGTTAAAAGAACTGGCTGCAGCGGCTCCAGAGAACATGCACCCACATAGAAGATCACAGTGTTCTAGGGGATCACATGCCCTCTTCTGACCTCAGTGGGCCCCAGGCATACATACGTGGTGCAAGGACATATATGCTGGCAGAACATCCATAAACACTAAAACAAAGAAAATAAGAGAAGTCTACGAATAAGAGATGACAATTAGAAAAAAAAAAAAGAACATATAAGTATGTTGTCAGAGGTAGACACACACACTGAAGTGCATGGCATTAGGCCAGGCCTGGTGTCATAAACCATCAATCCCAGCAGTCCTCTGAGATGGGTGTGTATCTGCACTCTAGGGTTACCTGGTCCACATAGAAAGTTCTAGGCAGGCAATGCTGCATCGAGACCCCTGTGGGAGAAGGGGCAGGAGGAGAAACAAAATCAAATAAAAACAAACTAACAAACAAGTAAACAGAAACTTTGAAAAGAAGTTCCCACATTATTAAGAAAAATTTAAAAATAAACAAGAAAAGACTCAAGATGGAAACTTAGAATATACACAGCTTTGAAACAATGTCAAACTCTGTTTCTCAGAGTTAAACTTAACAGAATCATTACAGTGCGTATGTGTGTGTACATACACACTTATTTTGTTCACATCATATATTCTGGTCACACTTTTCTCTGCCCAAACACTTCTTAAATGACCTCCACCAACTCTAACCCCTTTCTTTCTCTCAAAAGAAAAAAGGAGCCAATCAAAACACATACACAGAGACCCATTAAATACAAAGGTGAAACCCAAAGTATGCATCTGAAGTAAATAAGATAAAAAAATGAATTAACACAGCAGTTTGAGACAAAAAGTCTATAAAAATACCACTGGGTTCATTTTGTTTCGGCCATCTACTGCTGGGCATGGGGCCTTACTTACAAATGGTTTACATCCTTGGCAAGACTCTGCTGGAGAGAACTAAGTTTTTTGGTTTGTGAACAGATGTCAAATGAAGATAGATTCTTGATATGTGTAGGAGCCCTTGTCCAGTTCCACCTCTCAGCATTGAAACCCTATCTGGTTTGAACCTTTCCATGCCTGTGCATGCTGCCACAGTCTCTGTTAGTTCATATGTGTATAAGTCCTGTTGTATCCGGGGGGCACTATTTCCTTAAAGTCATCCCTCCCCTCTAACTCCTGCACTGATTCTGCTGCAAGAGGAAGCTTCTTGATGGTGGCTGGGAAAGCACTGATCTATGAGTCTAACAGAATGTCATTAGGAGGAATTTTATTGCTATATTCCTTTAGAAAAACAATAGTATTTAGTTTTCCTCTAGACCCATAATCTATCTAGTCTTAGGCTATTGACCACTCTAGTAGTGTTAGGTGGATTCAGTCTCATGAACTGGACCTAAAATCCAATCAGAGAGTGGTTGGTTACTGCTACAATATTTATGCCACTATTGCACCAGCATATCTTGCAGGCAGGTTACTGGTGTAGGTCATGTGGTTTTCTTCTGGAAGGGGTTAATGATTAAAGTTCTCTTCTGGTAGTATGCAAAATACCTTCGAATTTCTTGACTGTTAGTCAGTATGGGTAAAGCCTCTAGTTACACACTCACTCAATATGTGAGTGTTGTTTACAGCAATAGGGTTTTACCCTGTTTTGTGAAGAGTAACTTAACAGTCTTATCAACAGTCTAAGTTGTGTGAGGGTTTCCTTGGTGCCCCTTTGTCTCAATAAATATTTGCAAGAGAGAATTTAATCAGCATTAACTACCAGAAATCAGAAAGTTCCTAGGAGGTTCCTGGCAACATTCATAGGCAAGAAAGCCCATCTCAATCCAATCAGAACAGGAAGGACCAAAGCAGTTCTAATGTGAGTCTGAAGGCAAGGA
Source organism: Rattus rattus (assembly GCF_011064425.1). Lineage (NCBI taxonomy): Eukaryota > Metazoa > Chordata > Mammalia > Rodentia > Muridae > Rattus > Rattus rattus. The sequence continues at coordinate 64,692,155 of NC_046154.1, forward strand.
AACCCCCCGGAGAACTTCTGTAAGAGCAAAGAAGCCCAAGCAAACATCTATCCTTTACTCTCTGGAGACCTCAGTGTAACTGGACATCCCTGCTTGTATTCAGAGAGGGTCTTGCCCCTTCTGTGTGCTGTGACCTACAAAATGATTAGCCGTAGAAAAATACCCAAGAGAGAGACACTCAGAAAAGCGCTTCAGCAATTTTCTAAGCATCTTTTAATCAAGCTGACAACTAAAACCGTCACACCAAACCTTACTGGTATTTAAGGAAATTGAAATGAAAACAAAAATGTTAGATACTATATATTTTTGTTCATAGGATTATGTACAAATTTAAAGTTTGACTTCAAAAATCCATTTGTGGGAAACGTAGAGGAGAATGTCTTCTTCCATGACCTATTGGGAAGAGTTTTGGAATTACAAATCATGTTAAAGGGTACTTTTTATCAGTATCTATCAAGGGTTAGCTTTACCATCATAAGCTAAATGAGAGTATTTGAAATAAAATGTAAATAAATACACAGTGCCCACGTGAGGAAATTTGTTACATGGTTATTTAAAGCAAGTAAACCAAACATAAAGTTTTAATTCTACAGAAGCAGATCATTTATTAGAAGTAATAGTAATATAGATAGAAATGCTATCTATATACATGTATATATGATATTATCTATATAAATGGATAATAAAGAGGCAACAAGATAAGGTTTAAGAAAGCAATAATCAATCTCATTATGTCCATGGTAAGGCCTCATTTACATTTTCAAAACATACATATGAGTGTGTGTATGGAATTGTCTCTAAACGCATAATCAAGGATAAGTACAAGTATCTACTTAAAATGTTCTCACCAAGACATGGTGGTGTTCTTCGAATTAAGCTTAGAATGATGAACAAAGGTTTGGTTTATGTGATATTTAAAAAATTAAGCCAAACGTTATTGTGATGGTTTGAGGTAAGAACATGGGCAAAATAATTTAGATCCTTTGTTCTATGGTTGACATATCCACAAGACAGTGGTGACATTCACTAAAATTGAAAGATGACAAAATTAGGAGAGAGGTTTTATCTTAATTGTGGGCAGGCTGATCTTCAGATGGCTGTGAGGCATCCAGGAAGTGACAGAGACATAGAGGATACTCAGCCCTAAAGCAGAAAGAAAAAGTCAGGACTTGCAACCCATCCATCATCTACATAAGAATAACTGGAGGGGCAAAGAGGCTAAGAAAAAAAAAAAGGAAAGAGGAAGGTCTGCAGTATTTCACAAAAGGAAAACCAGAGAGTCATCAAATAAGGCTTTTTAAGCTTTTTTTTTAATTGATAAAGTTGGCTAAGGACTTAAAAGAGTGTTCATTCTGTTTAATGTTATGAATACCATTGCTGATCTTAGTGAAATAACATATAGGAAATTGTTATTTGATCAGGGGAATAATTTATAAAAAGTATACAACACAATTTTAAATATCATTCCTCTGGGAACAATTACTAGCTAAGGTACATAAATTGTGTCTCTGAGGCCTAAGTCTTTGAATATCAGTTAATAAAAATTCTTTTGCTTTTTAAGCTTTGTCTAATAAGCATTTCCATCCCCTATAAAATTTTTACAAGAAAAAAATACTGCATTAATAAAATCTGGGTGACCGATAAATTTGTTCACAACAACTTTTTTGTAAGTAATTCAACTTTGTAAAATTGATTTTCTTTTTGAACTTTTAAAACCAAGGTTGCAAAATATTTAAATAAGAAAGAAAATATTGGTCTAGTCTAAAAGAGTTTTCTAGCAACTTAGTTGTCAATGTTCCTCTAACTTTTCACAAGACTTTCAGTCATTTTAACGCTTATTTCATGAATAGAAATTCTAACTTAGCTCCAGTTAATTGAATAGGTGAGGCCACATGAATTTGAAGTATGAATAACAAAATACTTGCTACAAACCTTCCTTCTATTTTGGCTGAAAAAGACTGCTATGCTTACACTTGGCAAGATTCCTACTATAATTTCATATACAAGCTAGTCAATGTATTTGACATTTTATAGGCATAATTTATACATTGATGTTATAAAATAGCATTGCAAATAGGGTAGTCTTACAGTTTTGGATATTTTTCACTAAAACTCAATGATAACTGGAAAGTGAAAAAGGAAAAACATCTTTCTCATCATATAAAATCCCTTAAAGAAAGGTTTTCTTCTTTGATTCTAATAAAAATCTATAGAATTCTTTTTCTTTGTTTATTATTTCATTGGTAAATTTTGGCAATGCTCATATAATACCTGGACTAAGAGACATGAGAATTGGCAGGATTATCAAATTCTTTACCTTTTTACACTGGTGTGTGGGTACGTACCCACATGAGTGTGTGTGTGTGTGTGTGTGTGTGTGTGTGTTGTGTGTGTGTTGGTTGGTTGGTTTTGTTTGCTTGTTAGCTCCTTGTGAATGATACAACTAATTTCCACACTACTCACTAAATGTTGACCTTTGGAAATCGCAAAGACTTCCACTGAAGCAAAGATACAGGTGTAAGTTTGAGCATGGAAGGCAGGAGAGTTTGTTTTGGTTTAAAATAACACTTCGGACCAATAGAAGAAGGTGACTTTCTGATGACATATGACCAGGGTTCATTGTACTTTATACATATAGGCCTAAGGCAATTTGGGGGCATTTCCAATGTAGTATTGTAATAGAGACATGACTGCAGTTCATGAACACTTTGACTTTGGAATTTAGAAAAGTTTCCTTTGTAGATCTCTCGCTCCTGTTTGACTCTGAATTCCATAAGAATAAGAATGTGGTTCAAGGACATTATGAATCCCTACAACCTCTCACCGTGGAATCAATTAGTTGATCAGTTAGAAATCAAAAAAAAAAAAAAATTTGTTTTCCAAATCCCAACATCCATTGTTACATTACACAGATTGGTAAGACAGATCTTTTGTTGACATCAGAAGTAGAAATTTTATTATTCATAAAAATGAACAGAGAAAGTATAGGAAAAATCAATGTGACAGAAAATTCAAACTTTCATAAATTGATAATTCATTAGATATAAATGGTCTACATATTCACATTGAAATGCATATATTGTTAGGATGTATTTTGAAAAAAGAAAAGCCATCGTAGTTGGCTACAGGAAATCTTTAAATAGGAAAGCATAAATATATTAATGTTCAAACAATGCAAATATATGCAGTGTTATGGCATAGATGGGAAATGTTTTACATAGGCTCATGTGTTTGCAGACTTGGGTCTCCAGCCGGTGAAACTGTTTGACTTCTCAAAGGTTGTGGAACCTTTTGGACATGGAGTCTCACTGAAAGAAATAGATCTCTGTGAGTAGACCTTGAACTCTACTAAGATTTATCACTTATTCAGTTGCATGTTTAACATTAATATCTTAGGGAATATTTTTGAAGCATGAATAGTGCTTCATATTTCAAGAAGCTACAATGTGCTCAAATGAAAAGACAAGGACTTGTTATGAAGTCACAACACCAAACCATCCAGCTCATGACTAAGTCAGAGTTTGGGGCCTGTCAAAGTAAAAGAGTTCATGGTCCAGATGCTTAAGGAGACAAGAGAATAGGAAGTTGGAAGGGTAGGATTTGTGAAGATTTGAGAGACAGAAAATATGATCAAAATATATTACAATTTAATAGAAAAAAGTAGAATACTCAATGAATTTTCCCTCTTATGATCCTTTGAATCATGGCCCCTTTGCATTTCTTAGGTTGCAGTGATCTTCCACAAATCTTACTTCCCTGCTTGAATTAACTCCACTTGATCTCTTATAATTAGGAAAACATCACTCTAAATGATTCTGTGCTCCATTTAAAAAGACTCATAACATAACATTCAGTGCCATGTGACAATTTGCTTCATGTCACTTATCTCACTCTGTTGTTATTTATTTGTTATGAATTTGTGAATAAATATCAGTGTATTTCAGAAAACTGGAATGGGAAGAATTCTATGTGTTTTTGACCACTATATATTCAGTATTGCTAGTACATTCTAGATCATAGTAGGCACTCAATAGTACTGAGATCTAATAGGCATGTCTAGGCTCTCTTCAATGAAGTGTATCAAAACTACCTGAAATATTTTTAATACTGTCTCTAGTCCTTGTTGCTTCAAACTCAAAATGCATTTTATTAAGGAATATATATATTTATGTTCTATTAGAGATTACACCATCTCTGCCTTCTTGCCTTCTTCCTTTTATATTCCACTAGAGTTGGGTCAGTAGTTACTGTTGTTTCTTTTGCTTCCCTGTTGGGACTCTAAATTCATAGATTTCAAGTCTCAACTCACAGTTTTAGAGGTAGATACATTAAAAAATGGACAGAGAATCAAATGGAAGGTGAAGATAGTAAATAAAAAATAGATAGATGATAGATACATACAGACATACATGCATACAGACATACTTATATCTACTTATAGATACATAGATAGAGATATAGATAAATAGGTAGGTACATACATACATACATACATAGATGCATAGATAAAAATATAGATAGATAAATACATACATGCATAATAAAGATGATAGGTAATGGATAGCTAGATGATAGATGATTGATAGATATAAATGATAGACGATAAATAGAAAATAGATGATAGAAGTGATTGAGATTATAGATAGCTGATAGAGATGATATAGACAGATAAAAGAAATGATGGATTGTAAGTAGATGATATAGTCAATGATAAATAAATAAATGATTAGAGATTATAGATAAATGATATATAATAGAAATGGTAGATGATAGAGATTATAAATAAGTGATAGACTAACTATAAAATATATTCGATTGCTCATAGATCTATCATCTTCTTCTTTTTCTTTCCCCTAGGTATATTAAATAGAAATAAAAGTCAAGGTTTAACCAAAGTCTATAAGATGCAAAGGATCTTCTCTGCCTAAATGCCTTCCTGAAACCATACTTCATTCTTGGGTTTCAGTTTTCATTTCACAATATGCAACGTTCCATTGAGAGAGGGAGGAAGTGGAAATAACATGTTAGTTCATGTGTGCTTCAATTAGGTAGAGTCAAGCTAAGATATACACTTTCATGATAACTGTAAAGACATTTTCCTATAGAGTTCACTTTTGTTTCTGTGACAATATAAAATATTCATTTGTTTTATAATTATGGAATAAAAGCTTGTATTAAACACCTTTATTCAGTTTAAAATAAGATAGCTATGTTTGTCAATTTTGACCTCAATAGTTGCAATAAAATACTATTTCTCAACTTCAGGTCACTATGCTACTATTTATTTAAATATTAACTATAGGAATATTCTTGGCCAAGTACACTATATTTTGTGATTAGTCTATATTGAAATAGTGTAGCTGAACTGTTTTCCAATTTAGTAACCATTGTTGAAGTTGATCTATTCTGTTTCTAGGGAAAAAAAATTCCAGACTCCTTAGAAAACAAAGAAATCTTAGTGACTTGTCTTAACTCACTTGTAGTAGAACACTCTTTAGATTGAGTCACAAATATATAGCAAAAGAACAATGGTGCCCTTAAAAGATAAATCAATGTAAGAGAAGCCGAAGGAATCAAATGTGTATGTGATTTAAAGATTTTAACCTGTGGGAATGTCAATTAAAGTTCAGAGGAAAGTAAATGGCTATAATTAATACCTGCTAACTGCTTTTGGCCTTCAGGCTTGCCCTGGCCAATGATGCATAATAATTAGAAAACGTTTCATTACCAGCTGGCGTCAAAGGATTAAATGTGCACGAAAGAGCATTGCAAACTGCAAAGTTAGGAAGCAGGGTAACTGCCATTTCCGATATGTGCACTAAAAGACTCATCATTTGAAACTGCCCCAATAAGTAGTGGGTGAAGATTCTTGAGTACTGTTGCTTACATGTCATTACTAAGAGATGAAAAGGTAGGTTCCCTCTCCTAATTAATAATCCTGAAAGGTCAAGCCACATAGAACCTCTGGAGGAGAGTGATCTTCCTACTTTTGTGATTTTCATATGACCACTTTATTGGCAAATACAAATCTCTCATAGAATGTACACAGGGTATAGGAGTAGAAATCTTTTGTATCCTCTTGAGCTTTGGTGGGGGAGTACTTCCTGTTTGAACTATGGGGAAAGAGATCATTTAAGTCTTCTGTGTATGTGGTGTGGGCAGACCCCCACCACTTAGAGATGAGTTATTGGGGCTGAAAAGGTAAGTGGTTAAGAGCATATACTACTCTTTCAGAGGCTGTGTCTTGTTTCCAACATCCACGTCAGGTGGTTCACAATCACCTGTAACTCCAGCACGAGGAAATCTAATGCTTCCGGTCTATGTGGGCAGTAGCATTAAAATATATATTAATATGTATCTATATATACAAATACACATGTATGTATGTACATATCTATATGTATGTGTACACACATAATTGAAAATAAGTACTTTTCAAATAGTAGAGATATTATTATATGAAAATTTTAAACACTACTTAATAAATTAAAATTCCATACAATTCAACTTTATCAGAGTAATGATGCCTCTGAAACATGTAAGAGTGAAGCTCTAAATTTACTCTTTATATTGCCAGGATTAATCTATTGAAAAAATCACTAACCACTGGGTTTGCAATCGTCAAGTCTAATTTTTTATATACTTTCCCATGGGTCCTGATAACAAAAGTATATCACTGTATACTCCACATTTAAATAAGATAAACTGACCAACCTTTCCAAGTGTTGACACCATTACTCATTTGTTCATTCATTCAAAGACCTCCTATGAAGCAGGTATTTTATAGCAACTAAGAGTACAGGATCAAGACATACTAGCTGCCTTCAAAAGGTTTACAACCTTGGAGAAAAACATTACATGAAAAGTGTCTAGACAATAGTGCATTAATTATATTTGCACCAACGCGATCAATATCTGGAAGAAGCAACAGAAAGTGTTTTCTGACTCACAGTTTTAGGGAACTCCAGACTATTCTATCCTAGTGAGGAATGCCAGGAGCAGCCCCACCCATGATGCCGGGACCATGAGGGGTAGTCTTGTTTCCATAGCTGCAGAAAGGAAGCTCAAGAAAGGGTTCTCATTTCTTGGGAACCCGTTTTCCTTGTTGATTATTGTTGCATCTCCGTAATGAAATCCCTGACCAAAACAATGCAAGCGACAGAAGGCTTCTTCTCATTCATAAATTTGGAGGAATTCCAGTTTATCTGGCATGGCAAAGTAGCCCCACACATGGCAGTAGCTAGCATGTGAGTGAGGCTTGTTCCTGCATTGGGAAGCCAAAAATCGACAAGTAAGGAAGAGCGGTGAGTACGGCCTTCCCCAGTTTCCCTCCAATTCCCAAAGGCTCTACAGCCTTAGAGCCACAAGCTGAGATGCAAATGGTCAAAGCATTAGCCTTGGGTAAACTACAGACTCAAAATATATAAACAGGTTAATAGCTGTAATAAAAAAAGATAGATCTACCTGGGGTCAGAGAGCAGAAAATTAAAGGATGCATTTTCAGTAGTCTACCATGTACCTTTAAGACAGGATTATAGTGATGTAAGAGAGAAAAGTGATTTCATAATGCTGGAAACTAAAGGATTGTGGGCTACGAATATCGGAAAACAGCCAGGGGTCTTTTATTAGAGTGATCCACAGCTCATGCCTGCAGCCCCCACAGTCAGCCAGGTATGAGGGTTCATGCCTGCAGCCCCCACAGTCAGGAGGCACAGGCAGGGCAAGTGCCACCTCTTAGAGGTCAGTTTAGTCTTCATAGTGAGTACAGGGGCAGCCAGGGATCCAAAGTGAGACCTTATCTCTTAAAAAAAATCATTTAAAGAGAAATAAAAGATAAAAAGTAAATGGCAGGAGGGAGGAGACAAAAGTGTTAAAATATACATTGAAAATAAGAAGCATCTGGCTACGCCTCCATAGAGAAACGCAGGTCCTTATTATGCATGTATCTATGTATATATACAGGAGAGGTGCAATTAAATGTATCATCAGGGAAAACTAGAATTGTATCCGTCTATCCAAACTGCAATTTTCAGCACTTAAGCTGAGTTCTCAACTCTGTAAAGATAAGATGTTCAATTAAATGACCCCTGGGCCCTCAGAACTCTACATTTTGTAATTTTAGCATTAAGTCACCTCAGGCACCAGAGTCCAGGGAAGCACTTTACTAGAAAAATCATATATGAATAAATAAAAACACTTCGACATCTAGATTTTTAACTAGTTTAATTTTAACCGATACAGGCCTACACTGAAATCAGCAGCATGGAGATGTTTTATTATTTCTTTCTTTTGCTATAAAGTAAGGCCCATCTCAAATTAAATAAACCTACCATCTGTTCTATGCACGACTTTATATTTGTAACTGACAGTTTGTCAAAGTATCCAACTTTGAGTCATGAAGAAAGAACTTGGAGTTCTGTAAAGACTCCAGAAAAAAAAAAATACTTAGACTGCATGTGTGGCTGCAGGTAATGACATTGGTGAAGCTACGGTTACCGTTGTAATGAATAGTCCCAAAACCATGGCTCCCATTCATCAGATTACATTGTGCCTTACTCTATTGTATGAAGCATAATTGAACTTGAGTTTCAGGAGCATTTACTCAAGTAACTCATATAAATGTCTATTGCTAAAGACCCTATTCTCTCATAATCATCAACTGGGCTCAGAAAATGTAACTAATATTTTCCTAAAAGTAGCATGTCAAATGCCAGGAAAATTTGACTCTGTATACCCGCCTCTGACACCTTGCCAGTACCGACATTAACTCAGATCACCCTAACACCATAGATTATAAAATAACTGTTAATGAGCTGTCAGGTTGTACAGCTGAGACTTGATACTCCGATGGTCCCATGTTACCCTGTTAAAAATGAAACTAATTGGAGCCGACCTTGAGTGTGAGTTTCACTAAGCATAAAGGCAGAAAGAAAATCTCGCAAGTTAAAAACCAAGTTATACTGCAATATCCACATATTTGAGAGCACATAGCTTGATTCGTATAAATTAAAATTTTTCACCAAGAATATACTACAAAGGAAAAATAAAAAGGAAGAACTCAAATCTCAGGTTTCCCTGTATTCTAGCGATACATGGAAAAGCAGAAACTTTAGAAGTTAGGAGTGTGTGTGTGTGTGTGTGTGTGTGTGTGTGTGTGTGTGTGTGTGTGTGTGTTTATAACATGTTTACGGAAATCTAAAAATAATAGAGATAAATTTAAATTTTACAAATCTCTTCCCTATTTGTTTAGTATTTATCCATATGCCTTTTTCTCTTAGTTTTCAAGACATAGCAAAGAAGAATTTCAAGTAACAACAGGGAAAAGAATGTATTCTTCCATGTCTAATTAGAAGTTTGCAAACTATATTTGAAGGACAGACTATCTTGGGGACAAAATTGTCAAAAGTAAACATTTTCCAAGCTTAGAGATATTTAACAATTTTTCAAGGGGAGTTTTGTAATAACAGATTTCTCTAAAATCTAAGGTAAATTAATATATTGGGCTGGATCTTGGGCAAGAAGTTATTGGGTTTTTTTTTTTAAGAAACAAGATTTACAGACTATGTATTTATTAAAAGTTAGAAGAAAAATATTATTCCTTATTACAGAAGATATTGTCATGCAGTATGTAGATGTTAATTGAGAAATCACATGTTCAGCAAAGCTGAAAGGTAAATATTTGAACTTCAAACAATAGCAGTTGTGGTATCCAAGAGGAAATCTGCAGAGACCATCAACCAGAAGGCACTGGTGCCATCAAAAACAAGAGCTGAGGGGTTGGGGTTTTAGCTCAGTGGTAGAGTGCTTGCCTAGGAAGCGCAAGGCCCTGGGTTCGGTCCCCAGCTCCGAAAAAAAGAACCAAAAAAAAAAACAAAAAAAAAAAAAAAAAAACAAGAGCTGAAAACATACATACACGTGACATTAAAGGGGCTGAACAGGTTATATTTAGGAACATGTATTCGTATGCATGTATATACATGCAATAACAATGGTGAAAAGGAGAGCTGTGAATTGGAAGGGGAGCAGGGAGAGGTCTGTGGGAGAATTTGAAGGGAGAGAGAGGATAGGAAGTTTTGTAATTATGCTGTAATCTTAAAAGTAAAATAAAAAGAGACAACTTAAGAAAGCGGTTAGTGAGGGCTGGAGAGATGACTCAGCCATTAAAGGCTAGGCTCACAACCAAATATATAAGAAAGTGGTTAGTGAATGCCAACCAACCAGAGCTTCCAGGACTAAGCCACTGCCTAAAGACTATACATGGACTGACCCTGGACTCTGACCTCATAGGTAGCAAGGAATATCCTAGTAAGAGCACCAGTGGAAGAGGAAGCCCTTGGTCCTGCCAAGACTGAACCCTCAGTGAACTTGATTGTTGAGGGGAAGGCGGCAATGGGGGGAAGATGGGGAGGGGAACACCCATATAGAAGGGGAGGGGGAGGGGTTAGGGGGATGTTGGCCGTGAAACCAGGAAGGGGAATAACAATCGAAATGTAAATAAGAAATACTCAAGTTAAGAAAGATAGAAAAATAAATAAATAAATAAATAAACAAATAAACAAATAAATAAATAAATAAATGTAAGTGGCAATTTAAAAAAAAAAAAGAAAGCAGTTAGTGCCTAGAAAAAGATACATTCAAACTAAGATAGATGTAGCCTCTTAGTCTTAGTCACTGCTTTTCTTATCAATTCTTTCAATTTCTTAGCACAGAAAAAAAGCTTTTAAAATGCCAAAGTTACACTTCATGGTAAAACAAAGCACATATGAGCTGCTCATGCTATAGATGCAATTCTCACTGCATGTCTCCGTATTTCCTTAGTTTCAACTGACGCCCGCTATTTTAAACCTTCATATTCTTACTTTAAGATCATTTTCATTATTTTCACAAATGTATGTGAGCAGAATGAACGCTATGAGAGTCATACAGTTAAGACTTTGCGCTGGATAGGTGAAGAGTCTTAATGTTTGCTCTTCCTGGATTTTTTTGTAAGGTTGTGTCTGTGTGTGTGTGTGTGTGTGTGTGTGTGTGTGTGTGAGAGAGAGAGAGAGAGAGAGAGAGAGAGAGAGAGAGAGAGAGAGAGAGAGAGAGAGAAAGGGGATTACATATGGAGATGCTCTAAGACTAGAAAATGGTGTTGGAGCTCCTGGAGCTTTTAAGTTATCGCAACTATGCTCATAGTTCATGTTTATGATAATTATGTGGCAGGGCAAATATTAATTCCATTTTCCAAGAGTGTTATAAAGCAATGTCAGATTTCAAAGTACTTTAGGGCTCCTCCTCATACCAGCTGTTACAAACCTGCCTTTAAGTCCAGAGTTTTCTGGTCTATTTAGTGCCAGTTGGAGAACTGAGATTGTCTTGAGTCAAAAGCAACTTAAAAGCTTTACAACATTTTATTTAATTTCAAACTCCCTTTTTTAAATATTTTTTTCCTTTTTTTCTTTATTACCTTGAGTATTTCTTATTTACTTTTCGATTGTTATTCCCTTTCCCGGTTTCCGGGCCAACATCCCCCTAATCCCTCCCCCTCTCCTTCTTTATGGGTGTTCCTCCCATCCTCCCCCATTACCACCATCCCCGAACAATCAGGTTCACTGGGGTTAGTCTTAGCAGGACCCAGGGCTTCCCCCTTCCACTGGTGCTCTTACTAGGATATTCATTGCTACCTATGAGGTCAGAGTCCAGGGTCAGTCCATGTATAGTCTTTGGGTAGGCTTAGTCCCTGGAAGCTCTGGGTTGCTTGGCATTGTTGTTCATATGGGGTCTCGAGCCCTTCAAGCTCTTCCAGTCCTTTCTCTGATTCCTTCAACGGGGGTCCTGTTCTCAGTTCAGTGGTTTGCAGCTGGCATTCGCCTCTGTATTTGCTGTATTCTGGCTGTGTCTCACAGGAGAGATCTACATCCGGTTCCTATCAGCCTGCACTTTGCGTCATCCATCTTGTCTAATTGGATGGCTGTATATGCATGGGCCACATGTGGGGCAGGCTCTGAATGGGTGTTCCTTCTGCCTCTGTTTTAATCTTTGCCTCCCTATTCCCTGCCATGGGTATTCTTGTTCCCCTTTTAAAGAAGGAGTGAAGCATTCACATTTTGATCATCTGTCTTGAGTTTCATGTGTTCTAGGCATCTAGGATAATTCAAGCATTTGGGCTAATAGCCACTTATCAATGAGTGCATACCATGTGTGTTTTTTCTGTGATTGGGTTACCTCACTCAGGATGATATTTTCCAGTTCCATCCATTTGCTTATGAATTTCATAAAGTCATTGTTTTTGATAGCTGAGTAATATTCCATTGTGTAGATGTACCACATTTTCTGTATCCATTCCTCTGGGCATCTGGGTTCTTTCCAGCTTCTGGCTATTATAAATAAGGCTGCGATGAACATAGTGGAGCACGTGTCTTTTTTATATGTTGGGGCATCTTTTGGGTGTATGCCCAAGAGAGGTATAGCTGGGTCCTCAGGTAGTTCAATGTCCAATTTTCTGAGGAACCACAAGACTGATTTCCAGAATGGTTGTACCAGTCTGCAATCCCACCAACAATGGAGGAGTGTTCCTCTTTCTCCACATCCTCGCCAGAATTTTCTGTCACCTGAGTTTTTGATCTTAGCCATTCTCACTGGTGTGAGGTGAAATCTCAGGGTTGTTTTGATTTGCATTTCCCTTATGATTAAAGATGTTGAACATTTTTTTAGGTGTTTCTCAGCCAATCGGCATTCCTCAGCTGTGAATTCTTTGTTTAGCTCTGAACCCCATTTTTAATAGGGTTGTTTGTCTCCCTGCAGTCTAACTTCTTGAGTTCTTTGTATATTTTGGATATAAGCCCTCTATTTGTTGTAGGATTGGTAAAGATCTTTTCCCAATCTGTTGCTTACCATTTTGTCCTAACCACAGTGTCCTTTGCCTTACAGAAGCTTTGTAGTTTTGATTATTTCCTGCCTTCTACTTCTCCTGCGTGTGTTTGCTTCTTTTTGTTCAAGAGCTTTTAGGTGTGCTGTCAAGCTGGTGATATATGTTCTCTCCTGTTTCTTTCTGCAGGCACTCAGAGCTATGAGTTTTCCTCTTAGCACAGTTTTCATTGTGTCCCATAAGTTTGGGTATGTTGTACCTTCATTTTCATTAAATTCTAAGAAGTCTTTAATTTCTTTATTTCTTCCTTGACCAGGTTATCGTTGAGTAGAGCATTGTTCAATATGTGGGCATTCTTCCCTTATTGGAATTGAAGACCAGGTTTAACCGGTGGTGGTCTGATAGGACGCATAGGATTATTTCTATCTTTCTTTATCTGTTGAGGCCTGTTTTTTTGACCAATTATACGGTCAATTTTGGAGAAAGTACCATGAGGTGCTGAGAATAATGTATATCCTTTTGCTTTAGGATAGAATGTTCTATAAATATCTGTTAAGTCCATTTGGTTCATGACTTCTCTTAGTCTGTCTACGTGTCTGTTTAATTTCTGTTTCCATGACCTGTCCATTGATGAGAGTGGAGTGGGGTGTTGAAATCTCCTACTATTATTGTGTGAGATGCAATGTGTGTTTTGAGCTTTAGTAAAGTTTCTTTTATGTATGTAGGTGCCCTTGTATTTGGAGCATAAATAGGATTGAGAGTTCATCTTGATGGATTTATCCTTTGATAAATATGAAGTGTCCTTCCTTATTTTTTTTTGATGACTTTTAGTTGAAAATTGATTTTATTCGATATCAGAATGGCTACTCCAGCTTGCTTCTTCTGACCATTTGCTTGGAAAGTTGTTTTCCAGCCTTTCACTCTGAGGTTATTTCTGTCTTTGTCTCTGAGGTGTGTTTCCTGTAGGCAGCAGAATGCAGGGTCCTCATTGCGTATCCAGTTTGTTAATCTATGTCTTTTTATTGGGGAGTTGAGATCATTGATGTTGAGAGATATTAAGGAATAGTGATTATTGCTTCCTGTTATATTCATATTTGGATGTGAGGTTATGTTTGTGTGCTTTTCTTCTCTTTGTTTTTTGCCAAGACGATTAGTTTCTTGCTTTTTCTAGGATGTATCTTGCCTCCTTATGTTGGGCTTTACCATTTATTATCCTTTCTTGCATTGGATTTGTAGAAAGATATTGTGTAAATTTGGTTTTGTCATGGAATATCGTGGTTTCTCCATCTATGTTAATTGAGAGTTTTGCAGGATACAATAACGTGGGCTGGCATTTGTGTTCTCTTAGGGTCTGTATGACATCTGTCCAGGATCTTCTGGCTTTCATAGTCTCTGGCAAGAAGTCTGGTGTGATTCTGATAGGTATGCCTCTATATGTTACTTGAACTTTTTCCCTTACTGCTTTTAATATTCTTTCTTTATTCTGTGCATTTGTTGTTTTGACGACTATGTGACAAGAGGAGTTTCTTTTCTGGTCCAATCTATTTGGAGTTCTGTAGGCTTCTTGTATGCTTATGGGAATTTCTTTCTTTAGGTTAGGGAAGTTTTCTTCTACGATTTTGTTGAAGATATCTACTGGTCCTTTGAGCTGGGAGTCTTCTCTTTCTTCTATATCTATTATCCTTAGGTTTGATCTTCTCATTGAGTCCTGGATTTCCTGTATGTTTTGGACCAGTAACTTTTTATGCTTTACATTATCTTTGACAGTTGTGTCAATGATTTCTATGGAATCTTCTGCTCCTGAGATTCTCTCTTCTATCTCTTGTTTTCTGTTGGTGATGCTTGTATCTACGGCTCCTTGTCTCTTCCTTTGGTTTTCTATATCCAGGGTTGTTTCCCTGTATTCTTTCTTCATTGCTTCTATTTCCATTTTTAATTCCTTCAACTGTTTGATTGTGTTTTCCTGGAATTCTTTCAGGGATTTTTGTGATTCCTCTCTATAGGCTTCTACTTGTTTATTTATGTTTTCCTGCGTTTCTCTAAGGGAGTTCTTCATGTCTTTCTTGAAGTCCTCCAGCATCATGATCAAATATGACTTTAAATCCAGATCTTGCTTTTCTAGTGTGTTTGGATATTCAGTGTTTGCTTTGGTGGGAGAATTAGGCTCCGATGATGCCATGTAGTCTTGGTTTCTGTTGCTTGGGTTCCTGCGCTTGCCTCTCACCATCAGATTATCTCTGGTGTTACTTTTTTTCTGCTATTTCTGACAGTGGCTAGACTGTCCTATAAGCCTGTGTGTCAGGAGTGCTGTAGACCTGTTTTCCTGTTTTCTTTCAGCCAGTTTGGGAACAGAGTGTTCTGCTTTTGGGCGTGTAGTTTTTCCTATCTACAGGTCTTCAGCTGTTCCTGTGGGCCTGTGTCCTGAGTTCACCAGGCAGGTCACTTGGAGCAGAAAAGTTGGTCTTACCTGTGGTCCCGAGGCTCAAGTTTGCTCGTGGGGTATTGCTTATGAGCTCTCTGCGAGGGCAGCAACCAGGAGGACCTTCGCCGCCTTTTCCAGGAGCTTCCGTGCACCAGGGTTCCAGATGGCATTTGGTGTTTTCCTCTGGCGTCCGAGATGGGTGCCGAGTGCAGTCTCTTCTGGTTTCCCAGGCGTGTCTGCCTCTCTGAAGGTTTAGCTCTCCCTCCCACGGGATTTGGGTGCAGAGAACTGTTGATCTGGTCCCTTCAGGTTCCGGCGGTGTCTCCCTTATTCTCAATTCTAACCAACATACCAATGAGGTTTATCTTAGCTCTAATGTTTATATAAACTGATTTGATTTCATTTCAGAAATTTTGTGTAAAAATGACACCATGTATGGAAAAATAAGTGTTCCAAAATTTCCAAATTTTAATTTAGAAAATGTTAATTTAGGTGTAATATTCATAAATGTCTATTATTTATTTTGTTTGTGAAAAGTATATTTGAAGCCACATTGATAACCAATTCATTTTAACTTATAACAGAATTATAAGATAAAGGACATATATCACTAGAAATTATGAGAGATTTATACAATAGAGTAAATTGACTGTTTACTCTATGAAACACAGAAAACACATGAAAACACAGAAAAGGAAACAACCCAATGATCAGCAGTGACTCAGGAGACAACCCCTTACCCCACGCCTACTTCGAAATTTTTGGAAAATGGCTGTATCTATTCATTTAAATATGCCCATGGCTGCTATTAATCATCAATATCAATGTAAGAATATTTGCCTTAAAAGACTTGTATCCTTCGATGCTTAAAATACTGCCTTGCTATTTAAAGAAAATGTCAGCAAGCTCATCCCTACATTATTAAAGTTTCTGCATTCTCATTCAGTGGAATAATAGCAATAACAATAATAATCTACATATAGTAATGTTGATTGATATCTCACAGGTAATACTGGTAAATTTCATACATATAGCATATAATATATACATACATTATATATACACATATATATGTACAAACGTGTGTGTGTGTGTGTGTGTGTGTGTGTGTGTGTGTGCTACTTTAAGGAAAACATTCATTAAATTTTCTTAGCCCAGTTGTTGATGATCATAAAAGAACTGGGATCTTTCGGAATAACCATTTGTATGAATTACCTATGTGAATAATCTTGAAACTCAAATTCAAATATGCATCATACACTAGATAGAACACTGTGTAATTTGATGAATAGCAGCCATGGCTTTGGAGACTATTCACTACAATGGAAACTGTAATCGCTAATACATATAGGTTTCAAATTCAGACACTTAGGAATGAAATTGTGAGTTTTATTTTCAAGAAATGCCAACTTTTGGCTCAATGGTATGAGTACTGACTGCTCTTCCCAAAGCCATGAGTTCAATTCCCAGCAATCACATGGTGGCTCACAGCCATCTGTAATGGGATCTGATGCCCTCTTCTGGTGTGTGTGAAGACAGCTATAGTGTACTCATATACATAAAATAAATAAATCTTTAAAAAGAAAAGAAAGAAATGCCAACTCTACAGTTTCAAGAGATAAGGGTTTCATTCAAGATCAATGTATAGGCTTTCCAATCATGTATATGAGGTCAAGTTAGAAGCTCAGGAGTCTGATATAACTGTCTCCTGATAAGCTCTGCCAGTGCCTGACAAATACAGAGGCAGATGCTCGCAGTTAACCATTGGACTGCGAATCCCAATGGACGAGTTAGAGAAAGGACTGAAGTAACTGAGGGGTTTTGTAACCCCATAGAAAGAACAACAATGTCAACCAACCAGACACCTCAGAGCTCCCAGGGACTAAACCACCAACCAAAGAGTATACATGAAACTACCCATGGCTCCAGCCACATATGTAACAGAGGATGGGTCTTGTTGGGCATCAATGGAAGGAGAGACCCTTGATCCTGTGAAGCCTTGATGCCCCAGTGTAGGGAAAAGCCAGGGTGGTTAGGCAGGAGGGAGTGCATGGGTGGGTGCGGGAGGAGCGTCATGGAGGCAGGAGGTAGGGGATAGAATGGGGGTTTCCAGAGGGGAAAATGGGAAAGGGGATAACATTTGAAATGTAAATAAAGAAAATATTCAATAAAAGAAAAGGAAAATGAAAGAGGAGCTCAAGTTCTCCCTTTCTTCAAAGTTCATAGTAGCCACCAGAAATCCCATTGTGCATGAGATCATAGCATAATTACATCATTCCCCCTTGGAAACACTTCCAACCCTTCTGTGTAACACCCTTCTCTCTTTCAAATTTATGAGGTCATTTTTGTTCATTGTTACTACTTGCATAACATGTAACACCGAAACCCAAAAAATTGTTTATGAAATATTTTCGTGACTCTATTCCTGTGTCATCCTAAGACCAAACAGAAAATCAGGACCACTCTGGGATACTTACTAGGAAATTATTGAAAGGAATTCCCTGATATAACAGCAGGGACTGGATAGCCAAGTCTAAATTATTGGGTGGGGGCAGATCTATCATTTTAACCTTCAAGTGTAAGCCGAAACTACTGTGCATATGAGAACTGGAAGACTTTCAGTGATTTAAATCAGGCTCAGACCCAGCCACAGTATCTGGAATAAGTTTCTTAGTTAAAGTCATTTGAGAGTATACTTTATTCACATCTAGAAACGCCCTATAGCAACAATGCCTAGATTAATGTTGTAGTAAATAACTATTGACTGCAGCTTAGCCAAGGTGATACATCATGAAGATCACCATAAAAAATATAGTCAAGAAACCGAGTAACTTGACAAATTGCATTCATGATACTGAGTCCTCAGCTTGAAGACTATTACACTTCACATTGTGGTCTCTTCACATCCAAATCAGGACTGAACTTTTCCAAACAGTGAAGAAGTCAATGTAAACTATGTTCTCTCTTCTCTTTTTTACCTTTAAAGTGATCAGCATTCCTTCAAGAAAACACTGACAAATACTTTAGTAATTTTGGTTTCCTGCGGCAGTGAATGATTCAGTTTTTTGAGATGGCTACCTGTCCCAGTCTGGTCATCCTCCAAATATACTTTCAGTTTGTCATGCAAAAAAGGAAAGCAACCTATGAAACATCTGGTCAACAATCAGGGAAGACAACTTATATTCATTGACTAAGAACATATAATAACAGAAAGTCACGTATTTAAACAAAGAGAACTGAAAAGATATTCATTCCACACAGTTCTGATTGCAGCAGTTGTAGTTTTGGTTTCCCAGGGGCTTTCTTCCAGGGCCTCAGGTAGCGGCTTCACAGTGTTTTCACATTGTCTTTGTTCTGTGCATTCCACAATGTGTGTCTCCCATCTTCTTCCTTTTATAGCAAAGTCAATATGAATAGCCTGGGGTCCATTCTAACAGCCTCACTTAACTTCCCCATCGCTTTAAAGCCACATGTCCAAATATGAGAACAGTCTGAGGTCCTGGGTAGACTAGCAGCATGTGAACACAGGGGAGATTCATCAACCAAGTGATTCCCAAATTTACAGTTTATGAATTTATCCCTCAGGCCTTCACAGTGTTAATATGTGTCATCTGCTTACTGGAAAGAAAGTAAATGATGATTGTGATCTATGGGAAATGGTATAGGCAGCACTCATGATGCCATTACAGTTCAGATCAGAAGAGTTAAGCACTGCTTTGACAAACTGAGTAAATAGTATTTGGATCAAAATATAGGAATTCCAATTCTATAACATTGACTCTCGGATGAACATCTCCTCATTACTGTACTCAAATGTACTTCTAGGCTATCATGGTAATCAATTTCTCTACTACTGGAGGGAAAAGGCCTCATAAAATCCATCCCTTGGGTAATAAATGCTCATTATACGGATCATATTGTTGAGTTTTGGGATGTCAGTTTTCTCTTTGATCACTATAGCACACAGCAACTTTTGCCACACGTGTAGTTGTTTTCCCAGTTTGGGATGAACACTCTGAAGTCAGTGCACAGACACTGGATGATGTCACAGGCAGAAATCAGTAGATAGTCTTGATGCGCACAGGAATAACTTTTGTTTCTCTTGAGTTTCTTGGGTCTAGTGCTAGGGCAGTAAGGAGAACACAGAGGTCTGAAGCTGAGGGACTCTTCCTCCCAGGAGACACAGGCTGAAAACTGCCATATAAATTCTGTTACCAAGTACAGGGACTATGATACACTTTCACTTAAATATAACAATCTTAGACCTACATATGAAAAGTTAGTATTTCTAGATTTCTCTTTGGCAGAGTACCTTTCTAAGCCCTAAAATGTGCATTTTGTAAGCCAAGCAACTTTTTCTTTGTTTTATTAAAAATATTTTTCCATACAATATATTCTGACCATACCACAAGAAGGAGACTATGCCAGGAACCAGAGGCTGGATAGCCCAGAGACTTAGGATAGAACTAAACACAACTGGCCAAAAATTATGTGAATGGATGATTCCTCAGAATATTCTGCTACACTCCTAGATTGGTGCCTAGTCATATTGTCATCAGAGAGGCTTTATCCAGCAATGGATGTGAGCAGATACTGAGACCCACACCCAAACATTAGACAGAACTTGGAAACCCAGCCGAAGACGGGAAGTAAGAATTGTAGGAGCCGGAGGGATCCAGGACATCATGAGAATACAGCCAAAGAATTAAGTAACCAGGGCTCACAGAGGTTCACAGAGACTGAAACAGCAAACACAGACGCTGTATGGATCTGAACTAGATCCTCTGCATATATGTTACAGTTGTGTAACTTGGTGTTCTTGTGGGACTCCCAACAGTGGGACTGGGCAGTGTCTCTCACTTATTTGCCTTCTCTGGGGACCCTTTTATGCCTACTAGGTTGCCTTATCCATCCTTGATATGAGGATGCTGTGCTCCATTGATAATCCCTACAAGGCATGCTCTTTAATGAAAAAAATGGAAGAGGAGTGTATCTGGGAATGAGCAGGCTGAGAGGAGTAGAAAGAAGGGAAACTGTAGTAAGGATGTAATATTCGAGAGAAGAATGAGTAATAGAAGTAGTAGTAGTAGTAGATGTAGTAGTAGTAATTAATAATAATGATACATACTTTATACAATATATTTTGATCATTGTCCCCTCCCTGAACTCTTTCCAGATCCTCCACATCTCCCCACCCACTCAATTCTTCTTTTTCTTTCTCTTACAAAACAAACAAGCTAACAAAAAAATAACAAAAATTTTAAAACCTAACAAAAGCATAAGAAACATACATACACTCACACAGACACACACACACACACACACACACACACACACACACACACACACATTCACACATAATACACAAGCAAAAGCCCAGTAAGACAAAAGATGCTCAAACCTAGATATACTAGTCAAAAGGTTCACAAAAATACCATCAAGTTCATTTTGTGTTGGTCATGAACTACTAAGCATGGGCCATATGTTTAGTGTGGTTAATACACCCAGTAAGACTGCACTATAAAAATTTATTTTTCCTTTGCAAGCAGGTATGAATTAAAGATAGCTTATTACTTAGGAATAGGAGCTCATGTCCACTTCCCCTTCTCAGGCTGAGACTTCCATCTTGCTTGAACCTGTTCAGGGCCTGTTCGTGTTGTCATGGTCTCTGACTTCCTAAGTGCATCAGTTTCCTTGTGTCTAACAACATTATTTCCTTGGCAATCTATTCCATCTGACTACTCCATTGTTTCCATCTCTTCTCTGCGTCTCTCCCTGAGTCCCCGGGGGGAGGGATTTGAAGATGACATCCCATTTAGGACTAGGTGTGTTCCAAACTCTCTCTGCACACATTGTCCAGTTGTGGGTCTCTAGTTCACATCTACTGCAAGAAGAAATGTCTCTGATGGTGGCCAGGTTGGACACTGATCTGTGGAGATAACAGAATGAATTTAGTGATCACTTTATTGCTACGTTCCTTTTTAAAAAGACAATAGTATTTAGTTTTCCTAAGTCATGTGGCTTATCTAATCTTAGGTTCTTGCCTCGGCCCCAATTGCATCCGGCATGGGTTCTATCTCATGAAGTACGCCTTAAATCCAATTCGATAGCAGTGGGATTCGTGCCTACATTTGTGTTGCTATTGCAACAGCATATCTTACAGGATGAGTATCTGGGTTTCTGGCTTACATTTCTTCTCTGGTAGCAAGCAAACCACCTCCCAATAATAGGAACGCAAGTCAGTAAAGGTGAATGCTCTAGTTGGGCATCAGCTCCACTTCTCTGTGCTCAATGAAATATTTAAGAGTTGTCTTCCACAGTAGGGCTTTGTCATCAGTTTGTGGAGATCAAGCAACAGCTTTGATAATAACCTGGGTTGTTTGGGTAGTTCTATGGGACTCCTTTGTCCAACCACTCTGCTAAATGTAACACATTCCTGGGATTTCATTTGGTATTCATTGGGTATTTCATTTGGTGACAAAAGATATCTAGTTAATTGGAACACTGCACCCCTCCCCAATTACATGGTGACTTAATTTAGATTTCATTCCTATGGGTAGATGCTTTGAGAGTAGTAAGATTCCATATGATCCCTCAACTGGACCCTAGTGTTATTTGTTCCTTCTCATAGGCCCTCACTTATACTACTTCTCTGCCTCTTCATGTTTAATCCTCCTAGTCTTTCCTGTGCCTCTTTATAACTATACATTCTATTTCCCCTTCCTGGGGAATCTTCCCCATTCCCCTATCCCCTTACTCCATACCTAACCTCTATGGTTACACAGATTAGCATGCCCACTGAAGGCTTAAAAGGATGTTAATCCACATGTCAAAGTATACATACAGCATTTTCTACTTGAATCTACCTCACATAGGATGATTATTTTAGCTTAATTATTTACCTGTGGGTTTTGTAATTTTTATTTTTAGCAGCTGAGTATTATTTCATTGTATAAATGTGCTCTTCATCTGTTTATAGACATTTAGGCTCCTTCCAATTTCTGTCCACTATAAATAGAGCAGATACTTGAAAGGAAATGTATTGAAATGCAAGTTAGAGGAAACAGAAAACTCCCGAATTACAGATAGTTCTCTAATTGAAGATGTATTTATATAGTATGTGAATGATGAAATATAAAGAAACATGATAAAAATAAGACAAAAAGCATTGAAAAAGAATATACAATTTTACATACTAACAAAAAAAGCTAGTCAAGAAAAATCAAATTAAAAAGAGCAAATCTAAAGTGACATCATAAGTTCAATCTGGGGGAAAATGTAAATACACTAAAAATCAACTGATACTCTGCATAAAACGAAGACCTATTTGGGGGAGTTGATAGAATTAAAAGAAATTTTAAGTTCTAGATTTTTAAATTTTTAGTTTTAATGTGCATCAATTTTCTTCTGACCAAAAATAATTGGCTGACTGGCGGAATATTGAGACTTTATTTATTTGATAGTGCCCTCAACTTTCTGGTTTAGTCTCTCTCTCTCTCTCTCTCTCTCTCTCTCTCTCCCCTCTGTCTCTCTCTCTGTCTCTGTCCCCCATCCTCCCTCCTTCCCTCTCCCTCTCCCTCTTCCCCCTCTCCCCCCCCATCCCACTCTCCCCTCCTCCTCTGTCTCTGTCTCTCTCTGTCTCTCTCTGTCTCTCTCTGTCTGTGTGTGTGTGTGTGTGTGTGTGTGTGTGTGTGTGTTTTGCTGTGAATTGAACATATGGTCTTGTGTGTGCTATGTAAAACAAGGCTGACTGGTCAGGAATCTTCCTTTACCACCAAGTCCATTACACTTCCTTTCCCACTGGTAATTATTCTTTTCTGTTAAAATATTTCCTCCAAATTTTACTCTATGAGCTTTTATTCTCTCTCCTTCCCACAGCATCTTCTCCACAGCTTGCATTGGTATTTTAGCTTTCATTTAAAAGGAAAAGAAAGATGAACAATGTTGAATTTCAGTTCTTATCAAATTTCAAAGACAAAAGAGCACTCAGGAAGGACTGCACTCCTCAGATCACTGAGACATTTTTTCTCAAGGTTGTTCCCTCCTATCTTGTTTGCATTGCTTGTATTGTAGCTACTGAAAACAACGTAATCACTGGGAGTTGTACCACCCAAACAAACATTAGTAAGCATGTCCAACCCTTGGCTCTCTCTTCTCGGAGCTTTAGCATTATAAAAGCAAGCCAAGAAGGAAAGAGATAGAAGAAGATTTAAGGAATGGCCCTCGGGTACCCGTAAGCCATTGGTTTTAGATGCAGTCCATTCTAAGATTCAGGAGTCTTTGCCTCTTGCAGTCGGGGCACGGAGCTCGAATCATGTAAAATCTTGGATGAAATGAAGCAAAGAAGGTCAGTGATTGGAAGAGAAATGTTCAAGAAGAGCCAAGTGGAAATTAATTCAAGGACATTATGAAAGTTTGCTTCAATGAGTTAGAATTGCAAACTCTATCCTAGGTTTCTCAACAAATACCCTATAGAAACTTTGGTAAGCTTCAGAGTCCTTAGCTAATGTTATTTAAGGCAACTCTATGTATCTTTTATTACAGATTATTTGCTAACTTTGAGCACAAAACTATTTTAAAAGAACCTTGTGTCTACTGATATTCTAAGGTAAAGAAATGCCCTGGATGACCTAAATAAATAAATAATAGAGCAGGAATGAACATCAATCACAAATGTCTGGGTATAGGATGTAGAGTCCTTTGTGTGTATGCCCAAGAGTTGTATAGCTGGAGCTCCAGGTAGATCTATTCCCAGCTTCCTGAGGAACTGCCACACTGATTTTCATAACTGCCACACTGATTTTCATAGCAGTTGTATAAGTGTGTACTCCCACTAGCAATGAACAAGCATGCACTTCTCCCCACATGAGTTGCCATAATTTTTGTTGGCTTATTTGCCTCTTTTTTGTTAATCTTGGACATTTTAGTAGGTATAAAAACCCATGCACTTGTTCCAACCTCTCCTAAATTGTGAAATTATACAACTTTAAACTTACTTACTTTGGTAAAGTAATCATGAAAGTAGGAAAAATGTTACTATGAGTACTATGCATACTAATTTACTATGCTACTATGCTGGTAATGATCATCTATTCTTTTGAGTCAATAGATGAATATATACTGCATTTCCTCATATGTCCTCAATAAATTAGAAATATCATAACACTATGTTATCATGTACTCCAATGAATGCCATTTGAAATCTAGGACATTCTTACTACATCCTAATGGCTAATTCCACTTCTACAAAGACAAACTAGAAGATTTCCTAAGTATCAAATAATACAATATTGTATTCAGCTTTCCAAATCTATACTACAAAGGTCTTTTACGACTATTCTTTTCAACCTATAAATCAAATCATATATGTACATTTGCATTCGATTGAGCAAAAAACATTAACCCTACTTCAGGAAACTTCCTAAAGCCCACACATAGCCTGAATTTTATCTTTTTATTTGTTTTTTGGTTGGTCGGTTGGTTGGTTGGTTGGTTGACTGATATTAAGACTTAATAGTGTTATGTACCCAAGGTACATACCACTGAGTTATACCCTAGCCTTACCATCAAAATCTGTATAGCAACTCCAGGTTTGATGGGGCCTTCAATTAACAACACTAAGGAAAAGAAACTGCCTCTTGCCTTGGAGAGCATCAAGATATGGTGGTGGAAACATAAAGAAGTTACCAGGTGAACAATCTCTGAAGATCGGAACAAGACTAGATGGTCTAGCTGGCCTCGCAGTATAAACCTTCTTTCTAACTGTAATGTTCAAAGGAGAATGGTTTTTGTTTAGTAGCAGAAGCATGTTTGTAAGGCATCTCATGTATTTATTTAGCTAAATAATAAAGCAGTGGTGAGCATGTCAATGCAATCATCTCGAACAAGAAGGAACCGTATGAAGACAGCAGAACTACACTAATCTCAATGGCTCAAAATTGAGAATAAAGAATAATAATAAATATTAATAATAAACTTAGAATAGTCTATTAATAGTAATACCCGAGTAAAAAAATCTATCAGTAGATTTCCTTTCCTGGCCCCCACTTCCTAAAGGACATTTTATAAAGTAGAAGGTAACATTCTTCTGCAGACAGAAGAGATAAGTCTTGAACTGGGATTCTTATAATCTGCTCAAACTCTCAGCCTTGTCATAAAATACAATGGACCAAAAAAGCCCTTATCTATAAAGTCATTGCTATAAACTAGGTAGAAAATGAGAATTCCATTAGCAAAATTTCCTTCTTTGCTCCCTGAATGTGGTAAAGAGATAATTAACAAAATATTCCAAGATGAAATAAATGCATCCAGTCATAAAATTGGTGGTATAAATGAGTACCTTGGATTAGAATTGAAGATCGACAATAAAAATTGACCCACCAAAGCTTATTTTACTCAGAAAATAAACCTTTTTAAAAATCATAATATAAAATATAAATTATATTCCATGAGGAATATATAGAATGAAAATATTTTAAGTGCGTTGAAAAGGGGAAGAAAGGAATCAATAGAATAAAAAGTGAAATGAAAATCAATTGGGGGACTGGAGATATGAGATGTGAGGGCAGGGGGACTAGAAATGAGCCCACAAGTCCTAGTGACATACCACCTCCAAAAAGATCGCATCTCTTAAAGGTTCTATAACTTCCCCCAACAGTGCCAAACCCTGGGCAACATGTGTTCAAATACATGAGCCAATGTGAACTGATTTTTCATTGAAACCACAACACATACACATAAAATTAGAAATCCTAAAGACTAAAATAATATATCAAATATACATTTTATATATGTAAAAGTACATTTTAACAACAACAAAAAAAAAGCCATATGACTTCGGCAAAATCATAGGTACAGTTAGTTGAGCAGTAGTTGCCAGGAACGGGGTTAAGAAGGGAAAGGGTATGAAGCCCATCTAGCAGTGAACCAATGGATGCATGGCATGCATGTGTCAACAGAGAGAGTGAATGCTGCTGTAAACTATAAAGCTTACTTGGTAGTGTTGATTCATCATTAGTGATTCACCAGTCGTAACAAATATACACACTAGAATAATAAACAATCAATAAAAAGGAAACATGGAGCGTCAGAGAGAGGAGAGAGAAAATGCAGCAATACATTTCACTCAACATTTCTCTAAACCCAAAGCTCTTCTAAAAAATTAAGTTTATTAATGTGCCTTAAAAGTACTTGACTCTAGATATCAGAGGGGAACATTGGAGTCAAGGGAAATTGAATAGAATAATATATTTTAAAACATAAGTGTAGCGAGGATATTAGATCTAAATGTAAGGAAACAACCTCAAGGCCTGCATGTTAAAAGGAAAATCAAATAAGTTACAAGAGGGACCATGGATTATGCTGGCTGCAGACTTCTTGAAAACAGCATACAAAGCGAGGTACAATAAAAAGGCATTTTCAAAAAATTCAATGAATAACATTATGAACAAAATACATCTAGCAAGCTCTCCTGTCAGTATTAAGCTATGGAAAAAATAAATTTTAAGCATGCAATATATCAAGAAAATCTATATCCATAAGCTGTTCTTTAGGAATCGATTGGAAGATAAACTTCAACAACAAAAGGTTGACTGAAACACAGATTCAAGAGTTACAGCTAAAGCAAACCTCGTTTGAAAAGCTCCAAGATCAGTAAAGGTACACCAGGTAAATAAAAGAAAGTATGAAGGAGCATGGCACTGATGACAGAATCTAAAACTACTAAATATAAAAAGATCTCTGCTAGTCCCCAAAAAACACAATGTGGTCAAGTTCATTAACCAAAGGCATTATGATCGTGCTGGAGATTCACTGGGAGATCATGGTGTTATCACTGTTTATTTAATTCTACTACAGATCCATAGGAACAAAGACATTTACCTAACAAAAAATACTACAATATATGCAAGGTGATGTGTAAATATACATATATGGTTTAAATAAAATTTTCTCATCTGGGCTGACCAGGCTCCTTTTAGTTAGAGCCAAAGACAATCTAACCAAAACCTTTAACACCACATACAAAATCCTCTTTTGAGTTGTTGGTCAATATTGTCTAAGAGAATCCCAAACCGTTACAAGCTACTGCTGTTACCCTTTTTTGCCCACCAGAGATGGAACGTAAGTCTTTATCACTGAGGACACTGTTCACTTCAGACACAAGGGCAGAAGCCCCTGAGATAGAACTGATTTGAATGCCTTCTCTTTGAGGGATAGCTTTGATAATACCAGAAGGTATCATGCAAGCTTCCAAAGGAGGGAATCATCCAACTTTTCTACACAGCCATGTCTAGGAACTACCACAATGACCAGCATGGTGTGGATAACTCTAAGGTACAATAATGGCATGCATACTTTGGCAGTAACCAACAGCTCTCTAGTTGGACTTAAGACCCATTCCAAATGAAGAAAATAATACTTCCTTAAATACTTAAATATTGTATTTGATCTAATCAATTATTTTATTTATTTACATCTCAAATTTGCCCTCCCTCCAGTTCCCCTCTCGAAGAGTTCTCCCCCCATTTCCCTCCCCTTCGTTTCTGAGAGGATGGCCCCTTCTGGGTATCCTTTCAGCCTGGGACATCAAGTCTTTACAGGATTAGGTGCATCTGCTCCCATTGAAGCCAGACATGGCAGTCCTTTGCCACATATGGACTGGGTGTGGAAGGGAGGCTTGAACCAGCCTGTGTATGCTCTTTAGTTATGTATGCTTACTCTCTGGGAGCTCCCAGAGATTCAGATTAGTCAACACTGTTGGTCTTGCTGTGCAGTTGCCATGTTCTTCGGTTCCTGCAATCCTTCCCCTAACTCTTCCATAGGGGCCTCCACCATCCATTGCTTGACTGTATCTGCATCTGTCTCAGTCAACTGCTGAGTAAGCCTCTCAGAGGACAGTCATACTAGGCTCCTGTCAGCAACCGTAATATAGCAACAGTAATAGTTTTAGGGATTGGTGCCCCCCCATGGGATAGATGCCAAGTTGAGTGGGTCACTAGTTGGCCATTTCTTCAGTCTCTGCTCTAATTTTGTCCCTGCACTTACTTTAGACAGGAACAATTTTGGATCAAAGGTTTTATAGGTGAGTCAGTATCCTCATCCCTCCACTGGGAGTCCTGACTGACTACCCTAATGTTAGACATTTCAGACATCAGAGGAATGCAATCAAAATGACCCCGAGATTCCACCTTACACCAATCAGAATGGCTAAGATCAAACACTCAAGCGACAGCACATGGTGGTGAGGATGTGGAGAAAAGGAAAAATGCCTCCATTGCTGGTAGGATTGCGAACAGATACAACCACTCTGGAAATCAATCTGGAGGTTTCTCACAAAATTGGAAATACTTCTACCTGAAAACCCAGATATACCACTTGTGGGCATATACACAAAAGATGCTCCACCATATCACAAGGACACATGCTCCACCAGGTTCACAGCAGCCCTATTCATAAAAGCCAGAAACTGAAAGCAACCTAGATGTCCCTCGACTGAATAACAGATACAGAAAATGTGCTTCATTTACACAATGCTACTACGCAGCTATTAAAGACAAGGACATCATGAATTTCATAGGCAAATGGATAGAGCTAGAAAAATATCATACTGAGTGAGGTAACCCAGAACCAAAAGCACATGCATGGTGTGTACTCACTGGTAAATAGATATTAGCCAAAAAAGTACAGAATATCCATGATATACTACACAGACCTAAGAAATTAAACAAGAATGAAGACCCAGGTGAGGATGCTTAAGTCCAATTTAGAAGGGGGAACAAAATAACCATGGGAGGCAGAGGGAGGGAGGGATCTGGGTGGGAGAGGGGAGAGGGAGGGGAAGGCAAATAGGGTGGCAGGATCAGGTATGAGGGAGACAGGAGAGAGGCCCAGAGGGCCTGAAGAATGAATGAAAATATGCAGCTGCCAGGGGTTGTGGGGGAGGGGAACCTTTAGAAAGTCCCAGAGACCTGGGATGTGAGAGGCTCCCAGGACTCAATGTGAATGGCCTTAGCTGAAATGCCCAACAGTGTGGATATGGAACCTAGAGAGACCACATCCAGTATTTTAATTTCTTTTCATTTGTTATTTTAAAATAAAACTACCATATAACCCTTTCTACCATCCTTTCATATATATCCAAAGGACTCTAAGTCAAAACACCACAGAGGCATTTCTACTACATGTATCACCCCAAAGTGAAGAAATGGAACCAACCTGAGTATCTACCAATAGAGAAGTTAATGAAGAAAATGTATGCGTGTATATACAACAGAATTTTATTTTTGCCATGAAGAAGAACAAGTTCATGGTACATATTGAACAATGGATAGAAATGGAGATCAGTAGAGTAAGCAAAATAATATGGGGTTTGAAAGATGTATTTTATGTTTTATTTCAGATGCAGAGCCCTCCTTCAAGCTTGTGGAAGGGGTCATGAAACTTTGAATGTGACCATGAGATGGAAGAGAGATAGCAAAAGGGAGGAGGAGGAGGAAGAGAGTGGGTATAGAATATAAATGATGTTAATACAGAAGGGGGAACTGTGTATGGTCAAAAGGGGACCCGACCCAGGAGTGGGAATCTAGGGAGATAAGATCAGGCAGTTGGGGAGGTAATGCACAAAAGTAAGATATAATGACCCACAGGTATACGCATGCCATACTGGAGCACCTGACTTTGTATGCTAACTTTAAATTTCATTTTAAAAAATAATTACACGAAAGTAGTAATGAGTCACCAAAGAGTTGTAGTTTGAGGCCAAGGTGAAACCTGTTGCTAAAGCATGATCCACGTCAGGGTTATTTGATAAGAAGAGGTAAGGATTAGAGTTTACTCTAAATGGATTAAAATTCTATCCTCTAGTACACATTAGGGACTGGAAAAGTAGGACAGAAAGAAAAGAGGCCCACTGGGAGCAGAGGTCCAGGTGAGCACTGCTAGCCCAGCTAGTTTTAGCAACAGAGGTCAGCAGGTGCATGACTGGAGAAGTATTTTGAAGGTAAATCCAAATGTGTTATTAGATATATTCTAATATATCTAATTATGTTATACTTGTGAAATCTTCCCATATATGGTGTATTGTCATGTGTATTATACATATAATGTATATATGGAAAGAGAGGGGGGAATTACTCCTAGGATTTGGGCCAGAGCAAATGAACAGATGTGGTGCTCTTGGTGGAGGCTGCGGGGGCCCGGTTTAAAGACACTTCTATTGGTAATTCCGTCTTGACCTTCCGTGTTTGACATGAAAATTAGAAGGTTTCTTTTGTAATCCAATATTTCTTTTGATTTCCTGCATTTTATTTACTTATACACGTATTTATTATTTATCTATTTTGATGGACCAATTAATTTAACTATGGCTAATTACAGAAGCATGCACGAGGTGGCTATGCCTCTGAAGAAAATGTTTCTCCATTTTTGAGAGACATGAATATGACTTTATGACTTTTTGAGGTATTTATAAAATACCTCTCTGGTCTCATTGACTTGAAAGCACAGGAAACATCATTAACTGCCTATCTATCCTCAAGGACAGAAAGGAACTTGTGAACCCTCTTCTCAAATTCCAGTTGATATCATCAGCTATATAATCCTTTAAAACCCTCAGTCTCTGAAACAGCGGGATCCCTTTGCTAGATGCTAACCGAAGTAGAGACGCTATCAACATCGAGCAAACAATAAAAAACACTGTAGGACCTGCAGCACATTCGTCAGTGCACCAGCAAAAGCCAAAGGCTCTTACAGAAATGAGAACCTTGGACAATTTTCAGGAGAGCATGCTTCCATAAATGCCACCAACATGAATTACTGGACAATGTTCAGGAAAGGATGCAGGATTCAAATAAGCTCTATCCTATCCTGACCTCAAATTCTAAATCACACGAAAGGTAGAAGTTCAACTGGAAAATAGACATGCTTAACCCATGCAATCTAGATAAAGACAAGTACCTCTGACCCTTCACCCCTCCTCAGGCTAGAAGAGAGGTCCTTTTCTTCTGTGGTCCCGTTGCACCCTCTGTGTGGCCTGTACTCCACTGTTTGAAGTCTATTCTCCTGCTGAACTTGACAGCCCATGAGGACAATGTCTGTGTCTACTGCTATCACACCCTGGGGCCATGCAAATAGACAAAGAGGAGGACACAGGTCTGTGGATGCTCAATCCTGTGGGAAAAGCTATTCCTCTGGTTGGAGACAGGAACTCAAACGGCTTAGCTGGGAGAAAGAGAAAAGCAGAAGCCTTTGAGCTATTCAAATCGGCCCTTTTATTCCAATTCCATGAATATCAAACACTCTTCTGCTTAAATATGACTTTATGTAAGATTTTTTTTCTATTAGGGAATACTTCTCTGGCCTTGTTGACTTGAAAGTACAGGTCCTATATCCTGACATTTTTAAAATTAATACTGCGAGGGTTTCTTTCCCCCTGAAAGATGGATTCTCTTTGAAATATTTGGCCAGTTGAGGATATGATTTCACTGGGAACCAGGACTGCTTGTGCAGACCTCAGTGCACTTCATACAATGCAAACACCTACCTTATGAGTTCACACTCTGTGGTTGTTCCACTACTGACGTGATAACAGTTAAAAAAAAAAAAACATTTCCTTCTCAACAACTGGTCTTCCATTGGCTGTTGTTTTGTATGTAGATGAAGCCATACTTTTTTATTTTTTTAGATATCACCCCTTTGATTATATTTGTGGAACCAAGAAGAATTCACATCACAAAAGAAGTGACACGAAGACTGAGGATTTCTCTATTGCCATTGTTCCATGAGGTCATTCCATCCCAGCAAGTTATCACATATCCATGTACATACACACACACACACACACACACACACATACACACACACCTTCCTTTTCCAGCTTTACAAAAGTACTGAAGCCAATCAGCATGCTGTTTAGCCTGTGAGCTTACACTCATCTCTGCACGTTTAACTAAGTCAGACTTGTGATTACAGGAGCCACAACTAAAGCATGCCTAACTTCCTCACACGTGGAGGTAGAGAATCCTTCTCCTAGGTTATCGTCTCCCGGTGATCTTTCTGAGAAGAGAGCATTTGGAATGGATGCTGTTAGAACGATTGATCTAAAAATACGAGTACTCATTACTTTTCCTTTAAAGAAACTGGTTTAAAGGGATTTTTGACCAGTACATTTCTGGAACTTTCGAATGTGCTAAAGAACTGCAGTACATATTCCCTAATAATTGCTCTTGAAGGACAAGCCAGTTTCTCCATTGCACCTCCCCAATCACTGCCTGCTTTGAATGAGGTGTGGGAATGAGATCTGGGGCCGCCTAAGAAGTACAGGAGTGCCCTCTTGTGGGTGTAGATAGTCACTTCAGAAACACAAAGCTCCCACCACTAAAAACCTAGGTTGGTGAATTAATAAATCTTTGCCTCCTGAAACAGTGGTATCTTTTTCTGTCTCTGCCAGTCCAGGAGCCCCCCGTTAAGCTCTGACATCACATCTAGGTATTTCTTAACTTTTCAAACTCTTTTTTATAGGAACTCAAGATCAGTAACTTATCCATAAGAACGGAAGCTTACCATTGCTCATGGCATTTTCATTCACGCAGTGTGTGTCCCCATTTCATTTGAAATACCCACGTTCTGAAAGCATAGCATGTTGTCTTCTCCCAGACCTGGAATCAGTGGGGACGGCTATAAACACGTGTGTTCTAGCACCGTATGCAACATTCAAGCCCTTGTTCCATACTCAGTGTTGCACGTCCACCAGAGTGAAAGTCTTTCTCAAGTTTCAGAGTCTATACTCACTGTGCTGACGTCTATTTCTTCAAAATCTTCATGCCAAGTGTTTATGACTGCACACTGACTTTTTTAATCTGGCTTAAACTGCGTGTTTATAACTGTTAGAATATGTGTCTGTTAGTGTTGACATTTCTCTCCACTGTGGAAATACGTTTGAACACCATTTAAAATGGTGTGGGTAAGTATGAGGTCACAGACGAAGATAAACTTTTGAAAACAGAGTCTTTCAAAATATATTCCTTGGGGTTTCCACACCTACATTCAAAATTTTGTTTGATTCAAAGTTTTGTTCGATTAGATAAAAATGCACAGGAAACTAGGTTGAAATCTCCAGGCCAACAAGGTGATTTGCAGGTTCTTAATTAAGTACTAGTGATGCCTATTACATACCAAGAAATGCGTTGCATGCTCATTTTGGGGAGATCAGTGGCATTTTCTTTATCTCCCTTCTCCTCCGGTTTAGATCCTCCTGTTATGAGAAGACAACAGTCCCACAGCAGCCCTTTTGTCGCTGCCTTTGCAGTAGTATCGCTCCTGCTTTCGTTTTTAAAGTTAATAGTAAAACTTGCCTCACAGGTTGTGGTAAGGATTAAATAGCATAATGCATGAAAATCAGTTCATATATCTAGGTGATTAAATACTCAAGAGATGTAATTCTCAATAGAACTGTGATTATTATTCTGTGGATATCCAAATGCCTCCAATCTTCCTGGTTTTAACCAATTCCTGATACCATAATCCTATCTAGTTTTGCTCTGTCTTGGCATACATCTATGTGCACTGACTTCTTATCTTAGTCCTTCATTTCTGTTGGCCTTATGTACTCTGACCCTCGTGGTGATGGACGAAGAGTCCCTGCTAAGCCTCCCTGCCAAGCTGCATTCTTGAATGTGAGCCCTTGCAGATCTTCTCCGGATTGGCTGAAAGTCTGAAACCTGACTGCCAGCCTTGTGCTCCAGGCTGTCCTGAATGAAATCAGGCTATGCTTATGGTCACCAACACTCAACTCCTGCATCTATGTTTGAGAAACAACCTTCCTATAAACTTCCCACTTACCAAACACCCAGTTTACACAGCAGATTTCAGTAACATTCATTGCTTGCTTGCCTGCCTGCTGCAGATGAGAAACCCTGCTTGAATCACAGTCAACAATTCCATTCCTACCCTTTTCTTTTTTAACTCCACTCAGATAGCTGGAAAAGAGAAAAAAGAATAATGAGCACCTGAAATTATAATACTTACAAACTGTATGGTATTGGTACAGAGACAGGCAGGTAGATCAATGGAATAGAATTGAAGACCCAGAAATGAAACCACACACTTAGGGTCACTTGGACTTTGACAAAGGAACTAAAACCATCCGGTGGAAAAAAGACAGCATTTTCAACAAATGCCACTGGTTCAACTGGTGGTCAGCATGTAGAAGAATGCAAATTGACCTATTCTTATTGCCTAGTACAAAGCTCAAGTCCAAGTTAATCGAGGAACTCCACATATAACCAGATACATTAAAGCTAATAAAGAGAAAGTAGGGAAGAGCCTCGAACACAGGGGAACAGGGGAAATTTTCCTGAACAGAACACTAATGGCTTATGCTCTAAGATCAAAAATCAACAAATGAGACCTCATAAAATTGCAAAGCTTCTGTAAGGCAAAAGACACTGTCATTAGGACAAAACGGCAGCCAACAGATTGGGAAAAGATCTTTACCAATCCTACATCTGATAGAGGGCTAATATCCAAAATATACAAAGTACTGAAGAAGTTAGATTCTAGAGAGCCAAATAACCCTATTAAAAATGGGATGCAGAGCTAAACAAAGAATTCTCAACTGATATCGAATGGCCGAGAAGCACCTAAAGAAAAGTTCAACATCCTTAGTCATCAGGGAAATGCAAATCAAAACAACTTGGAGAGTCCACCTCACACCAGTCAGAATGGCTAAGATCAAAAACTTAGGTGACAACAGATGCTGGCAAGAATATGGAGAAAAAGGACCATTGTTGGTGGGATTGCAAGATGTTACAACCACTCTGGAAAAATCAGAAAATAGGACACAGTACTGCCTGAGGACACAGCTATACCACTCCTGGGCATATACCCAAAAGATGCTCTACTATGTTCATAACAGCCTTATTTATAATAGCCAGAAGCTGGAAAGAACACAGATGTCCTTCAACAGAAGATTGGATACAGAAAATGTGGTATATCTATACAATGGAGTACTACTCAGCTATTAAAAACATTGACTTTGTGAAATTCTTAGGCAAATGGATGGAACTATAAAATATCATCCTCAGTGAGGTAACCCAGTTGCAAAGAACACGCATAGTATGCACTCACTGAAAAGTGGCTATCAGTCCAAACGCTGGAATAGCTAAGATACAATTCACAGACCATATGAAGCACAAGAAGGAAGACCAAAGTGTGGATGCTTCAGCCCTTCTTAGAAGGGGGAAAAAATACTCACAGGAAGTAAAGGATAGGAGGGGAGGTGTAAAAGAGGGGACAAGATCAGGCATGAGAGGAGATGGGGATGATATACAGAGGGTCAGGAAGTTGAACAGAGGTGTGTAACAATAGGGGATGGAGAACTGGGAATAGCCACCTGCAAGTTCCAGATGCCAAGAAAGCAAGAGTTTAGTTGAAATGCCCAACGAAGGAGAAAGAGAACCTGTAGAGACCATATCCAAGGCCCCTGGTTTGGCCACCCACTCATCTCCAAATTTTTGATCCAGAACTGCTCCTGTCTAAAGGAAATACAGAGACAAAGTATGGAGCAGAGACTTAAGGAAAGGCCATCCAGTGACTGCCCCACCTGAGAATTCATCCCATATACAGACACCAAACCCAGACACTATTGCAGATGCCTAAAGTGCTTTCTGACAGGAACCTGATATAGCTGCCTCCCGAGAGGCTCTGCCAACACCTGACAGATACAGAGGCAGATACTTGCAACCAACCATTGGTCTGAGCATGGCAACCTCAATGGAGGAGTTAGAAAAAGGACTGAGGTAACTGAAAGGGTTTGCCACCCCGAAGGAAGGGTAACAATATCAAGTAACCAGACCATCCCCTGCCCCAGAGGTCCCAGGGACTAAATCACCAACCAAAGAGTACACGTGAAGGGACCCATGGCTCCAGCTGCATATGTAGCAGAGGATGGCCTTGTCTGGCATCAATGGGAGAAGAGGACCTTGGTTTTGGGAAGGCTCTATGTCCCAATAAGGAGGAATACCAGGGTGGGGAGCCAGGAGAGAGTGCTCGGAGCACCCTCATAGAAGCAGGGGAAGGGAGGGATGGGATAGGGGGTTTCTGGAGGGGAGACTGGCAAAGGGGATAACATTTGAAATGTAAATAAAATATGCAATAAAAAAAGAAGAGGAAAAAACAAAGACATTTGGAAATCCCAAAGATACAAGGGAATACTGTGTGTGTGTGTGTGTGTGTGTGTGTGTGTGTGTGTGTGTGTGTGTGTGTGTATGTTGTAAGAGAAAAATAAAAATGTAAAATAAAGGGGCAGGAAGCAAGAATGTCAGGTTCATCAAAAGCAATTAAAATAACTGACATCACTTGGGAAGGAGAAGAAAGCAATCATGAGATGCAGAGGAAGGGAGGGACCTGGGTAGAAGAGGAGACAGAAAGGAGCAAAGGGGAATATGATCAGGCATTGGGGGAGGGAAACATGAGGGAAGCCCTGAGGGCCAGCAGAAAGAATGGAACCGGGATCCTCCAGAGGTAGGAGATAGGGGATCCTCTAGAATGTACCTGAGACCTGGGAGATGAGAGATTCTCAGGACTCAAAGGGAAAGAACTTAGATGAAATGCCCTATAGTGTGGAGAGGTAACTTGTAGAGTCCACCTCCAGCAGAAAGACAGGGCATCAAGTGGAGGGATGGGGCTGGCTTCCTACAGTCAAAAGCTCTGACCCAGAATTGTTCCTGTCTAAAAGAACTGCAGGGGCAAAAATGGAGACTGAGGGAAAGGGGGTCCAGTGATCGGCCCAAATTAGGATCCAGCTCAAGGGGAGGCTCCAAGGTCTGACATTATTACTGATGCTATAGTGTGCTTGCAGACAGGAGCCTAGCATGACTGCCTTCTGAGAAGCCCAACAAGCAGCTGAAAGAATCAGAGATAGAGACTTATACCCAACCAATGGACAGAAGCCAGGGGCCCCTGTGGTTGAGTTAGGTAACAACTGGAAGAAGCTGAGGAGAAGGGTGACCCTAAGGAAGGCCAGCAGTCTCAACTAACCTGCACCCCTGGGATCTCTCAGACACTGAGCCACCGACCAGCAGCCTACACCAACTGATATGAAGCCCGTGATACATATACAGCAGAGGACTGCCTGGTCTGGCCTCAGTGAGAGAAGATGCACCTAACCCTCTGGAGACTTGAGGGCCCAGGGAGTGGGGAGGCCTGGGGGGAATCTTCTTGGAGATGGAGGGGAGGTGTGTGATGGGGAGCGGTCTGGGGGCAGACTGGGAGGGGGATAAAAACTGAACTGTAAAAAAAGAAGAGGAAGAAGAGAAAGAGGAGGAAGAGGAAGAAGTACTAACATATACGAAAACAATATAAATAGTACAAGAAAGGTGGGTGCTTGGTCATAAACAACATCTATTCAAGAATGACAGAAGCATGTGGACAGTGGTTCCCACCTGTTTCATAGCACAGAATCCTCTGGTTCAAGGAAAGTGACAACTTCTTTACTGTTACTCCCACTCTGCTTTGATTATAACTTCCAGGAACTTTGAATAAACAGTCACTTAGATAATATCATGAAAATATTTGCATACCTCCATTCACTGCCGCATAGTATATAACAAACAGGATGGAAAAGCAATATTTATTGAGAGCAAATAAATAAAGGTTGTGTAGCATACAAGTGACGGATTGTTTTCCAGCCATTAAAGAGGGAAATCAGATCATCTGCTGTGATGTGGGTGAATATTAAGGGCATTATGCTAAGTAGAATAAGGCAGTCACAAATACACATGACTCCATGTATGTACAATGTTTAAAGGAGCCAAATTCAGTGTGGGAGGAAGAGTTATGGTTGACTACAGGGAAGGGAAGCGGTTTTATTAGTGAGTTGGGAGTTTAACTGGAGGTGTAGCTCAGTGGAAGACTCTTTGCTTAGGATGCACAGACCTCCAGGTTTAACCCACAGCAACTACACAAATAAATGAATGAATACAATGCTTCCATTTTGCAAGACGAAGTCTTACAGATTTAGTGCACTATAAGATAAACATATTTAACACTTAATACGACTGAGCTGTACAGTTATAAGAGCTAAAGGAAATGGGTTTTATACTGTGCTTTTTAGTATAAGAGGGTCATTTGGACCTTCTTTTGCCTTGTGCGTCTGCGTCTGCCTGTGTACATATGTTGTTCTGGTTGAAGAAATAAATTGAACAACTATCTCAAGCAACAACCTACTGTGACTCCTTCATCATAGGCAACCAAGCGGCATGGGGATTTGCCCATGGAGACAACTCTGCTGAGAGAAATAAAATGAAAATAGTCTCTTTCTTTCTTGTCCCATAGAAAGGTAACTCCAGTAGACCCTAGAGCCTAGAACCAAGTTGCAAGGATGAAAATCTTGCCCTGTGTATAAGGAATAAGTTCTTGCCCAGGAATAAGTTCTTATTCTTTATGAAAACAAGTAAGCTATAACCTACTCTGTAAATGGCACAGGAGGGTACTGCTTTTATACTACAGTGTCCATTGGGGTCTCAGCTAATGCTATTCAATATGACCAATCCAGAGTTTTAGATGGGCTCTCCTACTCTCCCTCATTCCCTCCCTCTCCCTCCCTCCCTCCCTCCCTCCCTCCCTCCGTGCCTTCCTCTCTCTCTCCCTCCCTCAGTCCTTTCTTCTCTCTTCCTCTTTCCTTCCACCTCTGCTGCCCTTCTCCCCGCTTGATTTCCCACCTCCCCATATGTATTACATCTATAATCTTAGCATAAAGTTTATCTCAAGTCTTGAGAAAGTTCTGTCCTAATAACCCTGAGTATAACTTCTGTGCCGTTCACCTGTGTGATGGCTTTACCCATGCTCTTCACTCTAGTGGCAAAAGTCGTTCTGGGAATTTCTGCTACTGAACTTTCCTATCTATGGGTGGTGGCTATTTGACTCTCTTTTGAGATAAATTTCACTCTGGAATAAGTGACTTAATTTCCAATGGCAGCTTCACAAATCCTAACTGAGTAGCTGTCACCTCGCCCTCAACATGCACTACTTCTTCATCCTTTCTGCAGGCCTATGGAGGGTACTGCTACTCACTATCCCTGGCCCTGATTATAAACAAGGAAAAAGACAATACGCAAGGTCAAACACCCTGACATAAACAAGGAAAAAGACAATACACAAGGTCAAACATCCTGCCTTAAGTTGCATGATAAGTAGGAGAGCAAAGATTCTTTTTTTTACCTCTTATTGAAAATAGATTCTTTTCCAACACAATACATCCTGAACATAGCTTCTCCTCCCTCTACTTCTCCCAGTTCCTCCCCAACTCCCTTCCCATCTGGATCCACTCCCTTTCCATATCTTGTTAGAAAAGAACAGGCTACCAAGAGACAACAACCGAACATGACAAAAATAAAAAATTATAAGATGAAGCAAAAGCTATCACACCGGACCAAGCAGCCCAATGGAGGAAGAGGAGTCCCAAGACCAGGCACAAGAGCCGGATGCCTGCTTGTTCTCACAGTCCAGAGCCCCATAAAAATACTAAGCTAAGCACTAAAACAATATATGCAGAGAACATGGAGGAGACCTATGCAGGCCCTGTGATTGCTGCTTTGGTCTCTGTGGGGAAGAACAAATATTCTTAATCCACATAACTACAAACTTAATGCTTTTTCCAGCGGCTTCTAGGAAACTCATCCCACTGAGACGACAGTCCTTTCCTTGGGATATTCTCAAAGCATCGATCGGTATGTTCATTCACTGCTTTTCTCACTCAGTAGGCATCACTCCAGGTAGTAGACGAAGGTCAAGTTATAGGACACAAATCCCTACCTCTGTTATACTAATACCCAGCTCTGCTATCTGCCCTAAGGAAAATTCTGATGAAGCCAAACAATGTTTGTCTCAGTTGAGAACCAGCCATCCAGCACACATAGAAAGTTCGTGCGTATAGTGTAGTGAAATAAAGCAACCACTCCTTGTGAAAATAATATGTCCATTTGCATAGTACTTAAAGACTCTGCTTCCATGAGCTCCAAGAGTTGGCTGAAAGTGTTCTGTGATATAGATTAACACGTGTAGGAGTGTATGTGACTGTGCACAAATAGCCCCTTTAAAAAAAACATCAGATCTCTCTGGCGCCCTTTTCAAGATGTGACCTTAATCTAATTATCCTAGAACAGTGTCCGTGGGCTCTGTTTCCCTGTGTCTTCTAGTCACAAGTTTACCGAAGCTCTATCCCCAGCAAACAGACTGTCCCATCACACGCAGCAACGAACATCACTATCTTGACAGAGAGGAACTTTCTGTATCACAACTTGTAAAATGTCAGCCTCGCAGTGAAAAAAACCCTTCAGGGAAATCACGCTTAAGTTTGTAAGTCTCCAAACTTTAGAATTGCCAAACAGGCAATCTTCATACACCATTAGATGTGCAGACTCAAAAATTCTGGGTTTACCCTTGTTTTGCTGCGAGGGTTGATCAGCTTTGCAGTCAAGCCATAAATTTCCTGGGCTTTGCTCAGAGAGAGCACCAGCTACTTACTGCCATTAGAAAGGCTTCCCTTCGGTATAATAGCCTTGTCAGTTAGTTTCAGCTGGAAAGAGCAGAACATATCTCACGGCCCCATTTAGCACAGACTCAGTCTGTGAGGACACCATGGAACAGGAGACCCTCTCACTTTGCAGTTAATGAATCAAAGTTTAAGGCGACAAATTGGCTTGCTGAGGCAAAATAGTTAATTAACTTTTAGTCAGAAATATTCATTCTGCTTTCTTGGCATAACAAGTCTCATAAACTCTGTTTACTTACCCAAGTGTTTTTCTCTTCTCCTGCATCTCAAGGCATCATTCAGAGCTCTTAATACATTATGTCAGTCAGAGGAGTCTTCTAATTTGAATCCACTTTTAAAAATGTTTTCAGTCTCCAGAACCAAAAGAAACACACACACACAGACACACACACACACACACACACACACACACATATGTGTATATATATACATATAGATAGATGTATATATATATGAAATAGCCTCATCATTAATTAGGCTTCTGTAAACACTGAAAAATTAACCATTTTAACACACACACACACACCATTAAATGCTATGGTATCTATGACTTCGGATGGCAATTGAAACAGACTTTGTGTTTTTTAAAGTAAATACATTAATTCCAAATGTGAGGTTAGCTGTGTTGATGCTGTCAGGTGAGGCTTCGATCAAGTAGTGGTAGCTGACCTGTCCAATTAGCAAAGGAGTTTAATGACAACCGCTCCAGAGCCTCCTGCCTCTGGAACTTTATAGATGCATAGTTTCCTTAAAACGCCATCTTAAATATCAGCTAATAAGAGAACTATGTCTGCAGCTTTGCTGAATATGTACCTGAGGTCTTATATATTCTCCAGCTGATCTTCCAAAATGACTTTTTGCTAATTTTTTCCTGATTATGTTTCTTGTGACAAGACAACTCATTTTT
Source organism: Rattus rattus (assembly GCF_011064425.1). Lineage (NCBI taxonomy): Eukaryota > Metazoa > Chordata > Mammalia > Rodentia > Muridae > Rattus > Rattus rattus. Next base: position 64,733,883 of record NC_046154.1, read on the forward strand.
TTTCTCTGAGGAAAACATCTATTCATTGCCTCCTCTCATTGGCCTATGTTGTTTTGTTTTGTTTTTTAAAAGGCCGTCTGCTACTGTGGATGCTTATGTTTAACTCCCTCTGACAGGAAATGCTGCTACATCTTGTCCTTTGCAGCATCGTGTGTTTATCTTCTTCTGGTTCTCTGCCAGATTTCTTAAACTCAAGTCATTATTTTATGAGATGATTTTTTTCCCAAAGACAAATTGTAGCAAATGATAAACAAGTGTTAGGCCAGACACGGTGCTTACTATTGAACTGGTTTGTTTGCATGTATGACACATTAAAATAACACATTTAGAGATGAAAGGCTGACACCAGACAAGGAGGCTCTCCTCTAAAAGGCCCTGTTCCTTGAGCTGTTCTGGAAGTCGACTTATATCTGCACAAGTAATTTAAAGGCATTTTAACTCATGTGAGCTAGACATATGTTTCACTGAACTAGCCCCAAACAAGACCTGTTGTAGTAAGAAACATTTATTGGATTCCTATCAGGTACCAGGTAAAGTTCTAGAAACTTGAAGCCTAAGATGAACACAAGGCAACTTCCTTAAAGATATTCAAGGGACAAACATGCCAGGTTCTGAAAACAAACTTTCGCAGGGTGAATTACAGCAGCACCTCTGTTCTCCACCATGCAATTGTTTCTGATGCTGGCAGTGAACAGCCCTCAGCCGCACTCTTCTGAGAATTAGCCTCACCTAGGGATGCCTGGAGAGCTACGCCATCTCCAAAAGGGTCCCCATGGTAGCTGAAAAATGGAGATAGGAAATCCAGCTCCCTCTCTTTATGGTGGACACACTCTATGGTGTGTTTCACGTACCAGAATCTTTAAGGAATCTGCAGGGCCAGTGCGTGCCTAGAGGCCCTCTCTTGCTTCCTTCCACACTTCTTGTGAGAACGCTCCCTAATAAGTTACCAATGCAGGAATTTCCATCAGAGGAAACTAACCAAAAACATTGAGATGATTTGACAAGTGCAGTGTTTACAGCATGAGGTACAAAGTCTGCATTGAGATGCCACAAACAGTATAAGTTAGCAAGGGTCGGGGTAGCCTGTCTACAAAGTACTTTATGAATCATGCCACAAAATCATCTAAATACACACAAACACATCTTTAGAGTGGACTTCAATAAATATAAAATATTGACATGAGTGGAGAGGAATCCCTCAGACTGCATACTCAGGAAAGCACCTTCCTATCTAAAATGAGTAATATTGTAATACCTGCATAATATTATTATACAAATAATAATAATCTGCAATGAATAATAATATTGAAACAGGTTAACAGGTTCTCAGACCGTAGCACAGGTAATTCCATGATGGAAGTACCAGTCAGGCCATAAAACTCAGCATATAGACAGCCTCACCAGCACCCCCCAAAAAGAGACCTAATCCATCAAAGTCCATAATTCTGGGAAAGTTTGTAAGTGTATTAACCTTGCTTTTTTGGCTTCTGTAGTTCTGCTTCAGGCTAACTTTCTTGTTAACTGAAGTATGTCAACTCAAGATATGGTTTTTGTGCTTAAAAGCTCACTCTGAGAAAGACTTGGGGCTATGAACACTCAATGTAGTTACTGCCCTGCTAATAAGGATTTTCTATTGTTTCAAATTCATGTCCAAGTAGTATTCTCTGGTGGATACCCCACGACATCATACCGCATCAGAAATAGGCTGATTTTGAAGACCAAAGAAGATGGGAACTACATGATCGCTTCCAGAGAGACAAATTTTGGAAATCTGGAAGAAAAAAAAGGACTAGTAAAGTGAAAGAAATAGTCAGGTAACTCTTGTATGGTGGAAAGCCGTGAAAGAATAGACTGAAGAAAGACATTGGAAGCAAGAGGAAGGCTCAGTAAGCATTGTCTATGGATTTTTACCTGACCCTCCATACAATCCACTGAGAACCCAGAAAGAACAATAAGTCAAAGGGGAAAATTCCTCTCCTTCCTGTGCTGGAATATCCACCACCCCTTCCCTCCAAGGTCATTAGCTCCTTCATGTCCAGCCTTTGGATAGACCCTGAATCACTCAACCAGCTTGCTTGCTGCTCTGGCTCACAAATACATGTCCTTAGAGGTTTTGGCCTCTATAATTTTATAAGCCTATTCCTGTGATAATTCTTTTCTTGTATTTGTGTTATCTGCACATATTGCATTAGTCCTGTATCTTTGAGGGATCCTAATGAGTAGATTGCTATGGAAAACATTGCTTCCACAGGAGCCTCTTTTTAAATTGCACCAATGTATCATGGGAATCTTTTCAATAATCCAAACTCTTTCTCTTTTTCCAATGTTCAAGTAACCACACAGAAAAAGTTTAAGATATCCTAGAATTTCTTTCTTCTTGGGGCAAAAAAATCTAAAAGACAGGAAATCTGGCTAAGTCTCCACCACTAGCTTCAGCAAGGAGGGTCATCCCTTCAGTTATGCTAGATCAGAAAACTAGAAATGCCTGGAGAATCTTCCATCTAGTGTGTTGCCGCGTACAGGACCAGATTCTGTGGAATGCCAGGACTCTGCAATAAAAAGAGACGGAGCCAGAAGCAGAGGCACACATCGTTACTGAGTTTCTGAATCAATAGTTTCTAAAGCCAAACCTGCCTTGAAATTTTTAGTAAAATTAAATTCCTGGAATTTTCTTATACCACGTTAACATTTTTCCTATCATTCCCAATAGCAGTGTAATATATGATGCCTTCCTTTTGAGAAAGTAGACATGATAAAGATCCTGTCTCCCTCTTGCCCTCTCCCCCTTGCTCCCTTGCTCCCCCTCTCTCCCCCTCTCTCCCCTTCTCCCCCTCTCCCCCCCCTTCTCTGGAGGATCTATCAATTCACCTGCTGCACCTCCTCCTCCTCCTCCTCCTCCTCCTCCTCCTCCTCCTCCTCCTCTCCTCCTCCTCCACCACCACCACCACCACCACCACCACCACCACCACCACCACCACCACCACCACCACCACCTTCTCTTCCTGTTCATGCACAATATTCGCAGAAGTCCACCCTGCCCAAGAATTCCATGTGCCTTCTCCAGGCAAAATAATGCTCTGTTATTCCCTCAAGTTATTCCATTGTGGAACCTTGGTTTCCGGTGAGGACCCATAGTTCAAGATAACATAAAAACACAATTCAGAAAATGGAGGTCCAGCAGTAAATCAAACCTTTCTTATTCCAAATGTCTCAGGCTCTAGGAAACATTTGATTCTCCCACATAGCCTTTGAGCTTTCCTTCTGATGAGTCCCAGAAGCCCTCTCTGTATAAAACCACAGTTGAAGGCCAGTGCCTGCTGGCTTCCTTGTTCCAATACGAGGCAAAATATCGTCATCACCTTTGGACATATCATGATATGGTTAGTATTTTATCTTCATTGCTGTATGTGGTGTACATTTGCTAAATTTAAGATGAATATGTTTGTTTAAGCTTCTAAACTACATTTATCAACTGAGAAACACTGCCCCAGAACATGAACACTACTATGCCAATTAATTATCTTGAACACATCTGAGCAGAGCAGATTTTAGAAAGTCACTTAGAAGGTTTTGGCTGTTCTTTCTGAAATGTTTTTGATGGGGTTTTAATGTTTTAAAAGTCTGACAGCTGCTTCTGAAAATGAAATTCTGTTTGTCAGCAAGCTACAGTTAACTCATTTCAATAAATAGGTAATCTGTTCCTTTAGAGAAGGGTTGAAAGCATCCACTGACATTTGAGTGAAAAAGAAAACTGGGCAATTCGAAGTGGTTACAGGAGAGCTCAGCTCAGGCCCTGTGAATGTGTGAGAGACTGGGCACCTGGCAGACTGCTTTGGCATCTCTAATGAAAGGGATCAAATTGCAAATACTTCTTGCCTACCACCTGATGTAGTGAAAAAATGAAATTGCAACATGGTAATCTAGTTCCTGCATAAGATCTTATTTCTAGAAGACCTGGTGTCTAAAGCTGCTTCCTGAACTTCACGTTTCTATGCCTTAACAAATATTCTTATTGTGGATAATATTGAACCTGACATTATTTCCCTAAAGCTTCTAATGAAGTAAATGCCTCTTCTAGGAGTTGGTGAAGTGGCTCAGTGGAAAACGTTCTTGCCAGGAAAATATTAAAACTGGAGTTTGGACGTCCAGAACCCATATAAATGCTTGGTGGCATGGCGACCCACCTGCAATTTCAGCCTTGGGAAGTAGAGATAGGACTCCCCAGAGCAAGTTTAATCGTAGCTGAGAGTTCTACATTTGACTGAGAGACCTTGGCTCAACGAATAATATGGAAAAGCAGTTGAAGACAATTCCCTATATGGACATCAAACCTCCACCTGTGCACACATGCGTGCACACACACATATGCAAGCATGCATATACACATAGGAATAGTTCTTACATCTACACAGATATGAAAATGGAAAAATAATAAAAAGCCTCTTGTAACTATTGCCTCATGTACCTAGCAGTTTCCTGGACCAGATCAGCAGCCACCTTGCTTCATTCTACATTTGGCACTTTTAATTGTCTATTGATCCATAATTGACTCTTGAACTTAAAAACACAAAGTACATGCCATCTACATCTGGTTGAAAAAGAAAGAAACCAATCAACCAACCAACCAACCAACCATGGTGCCTTTCCAAAGTAGAAGATATCTCGTGCAAGCTCCAAAAGGCATCTAATGGAATAACCAAATGAAAAATGAAAGTATTGAGATAGCCCAGAAATGGGGTGGGGGATTCAGCTAAAAGTAGGATTGTAAGACCCCTGACTTAGTGAAGAGAACACAGCCTTACCCACCTTTAGGCACAGCTGAAAGCTCTGAAAAGGTTGGTGCTATCACTATTATTTTGCTAAGTGGACATAGTATTGAACTGACTACTAATGGCGAAACATTATTCCCAAAGATTAAATAATTTTTAAACCTCATCAAGAAACTTCTACATGCAATAGGTGACAATTAACAAGAGAGTCACAGTCAGCAAAGATGTGGAAACTATGAGACTGTGGAATGATCAGCCTCCATGGGAAATCTATATCATATCCCCTCCTCCAAAATCTCAAGGATGACTACAAAAGAGGGTGCAGATAAAAGCCAGAGGCTATAGATGGATACAAAGAAAGAATGGTCTCTGGACAGAGCAGAGCAGCAGCACCTATGAACTTACAGCAGTTGTGGCAGCATGCACAAGCCCTATACAAACCCAAGACAAACCAAATCACAGCTTGGAGAGGGAAGACTGGTGGGAAGTCTCACCCTAGCTAAATAACTATTGGCAATTGACAGCTTGGGGAGAAGGAGAATACATTTTCTTTAAGGATGTTGCCCCTCGTTAGTTGACCAAGGACCAGTAGAAGACCACAATCCAAGAACATGTGGGCAGTACAAACTGGACTTGAAAAAAGGGCACAAAATTATATGGCAGGGGAGGGAGCATAGATATGGGAGGAGTGTGAAGGAATTAATATGAACAAAACACATTTAAATTTTTTTCAAAGAACTAAGAAAGAAGTAGGAAGGAAGGAAGGAAGGAAGGAAGGAAGGAAGGAAGGAAGGAAGATGAATGATTCTTAGAGTTCTTAGAGTTCAGCAAATAATCCCAGAATGGTCCTAACTATTGTTTCTAAAATCATCCAATACCTCTTGACCCATCATAGTATGAGGGCAGGTAAAAGTGGTAAACAAGTCATTTCTACCACCCGCTGTTTAGTATCACCAGGACTAGTATTGACGGATCCTAAAAGAAGAATCCTTTTGGAAGGAAGAAAAGGAGAGGAGGCAGGGGAAGAAGGATAGTGAAAAGGAAGGGAGGGAGGAAGGAGAAAGATAAGAATTGATGAGAGGAAGAAAGGAAGGAAACAATGAAAAAGGAAGAAAGGGAAAAGAAGTCTAAAAGATATACCTTGCATGGACCCAAATAGCATCAAAAATGAAGAATAGGGGAGTTCCCTTGAAGATGGGATGGCTGTCTTATATCAAACTTCTCTCTTCTGCATCTAACTCCAGGTTCTCTCTATTCTGCTGGTCCCAACGTAACCAAAAATTTATATAGGCATACGACATAGATAAATAATTTTGTCCTAAGCACTAAATTAAATGTTTTTGTCCTGTGTCTTCTTGCTGTGTACCTGTTGATTTTCTCATTGCATTGCAAATCTGACCAGAAGCAACTTCAGGCTTAATTTGGCTGATGCTTTCTGTCTGCTGCTTCATCTGAATTCATGCTCCTCTTTTTGGCAAACTACATATTTTCCCTCTTGTTCTGCTCTCCTTCCTGCTCTCTTTCTCACTGTAAATCCAGGTGAGTAACAGGGGCCATAAGCATGCGATGACCTGAATCATGCCTTATCTCTTTCTGATTTCCTTCTGGTTCTAAATCCAGGTGCATGTAGGGAACTTTACACCTACCTCGGCCAGAATCTTACCATCTCATACATTTCCTACATCAAATTAGCCTCTTACTTTGAAAGTTCTCAGGACATCAAAAGAAGCCAGCCCCATGCTTTGCAAGAATATAACACAATTTATATCTTATCCAGCCCCTGCAGAGTTCTTCTGACACCTAAGGAACCTGGCCTTCACTGTCCACATTGTTATCAGCACATGGCTTTCAGAGTTCCTATCAAAATTATCTATTAATCATCAGCTTGTAGCCTTGGAGACCACAGTTCCAAATTCCTTCAACTTCCTACAAACCAGTTCCAGGGAAAATTCCAAAGCTCATAACCATGTTTGTCACAGCATTTGTCGTTACCAATCTTCTGTGCTAATTCGTCTTCTCATTGCGGTGACCCAATACCTGACAGGAAGGAACAACTGTTTAAGGGTTTCTTTTGGCTAGTGGTTTAAAGGTATAGTCCGTCAGAGCATGAAGGGCATGGCAAAGGAATGGCTCTCAGCTGTAGCAGCGAGAGTATGAAGCAACTTGTTCACATCTGGGTGGAACAGAAAGGATAATCAGGACAAAGTGTGACCCAGTTATAAACAGGAAGGCCTGTCCGGGCCATAGCCCACTTCCCCAGTTAGGCATCACATCCTAGAGATCCTCCCAAAACAGTACTGCAGAGAGAATTTCTTATAAACATTGCCTGTCAGTAAAAAAGCTGATGGCCAATCAGCTGAGGCAGGGAATAGGAGATAGGACACTGGCAGAAAGAGAGATGATTCTGGGAAAGAGTGAGAGATTAGAGAAGTGTGGAGAGAGAGCAGGAAGACATGAACCAGCAGGTAGATGAACTCAGGAAAACACAGAGATAGAAGTGGGCTGGAACTGAAGAGAGGTAACTCACCGCATGGTAGACCTCGATCCTAACACACATCTGCAGCATATATTTCACACACAAACTATAACATGTAGTGATATATAGTCCGAACAAGCTCCCAAGGAAAAAGCAGTTGACTCTGGGCAAATTGCATACACTAACTAGGCACTAGTTTTCTTTTCTGAGGTTAATACATCTAAAATATGTTCTCATGAAATGTCAGGAAAGAGTGTGTAAGGGGATGCTCTGAGTTCCATTCTTAGCACAATGCCAGGTCCAGGGAAGGCATTAGCTGACTTCCTTCCCTCCTTACTCCTCATCCTTTTATGGAACAAATAGATTTGGACCCTGCTACAAAAATTTCAGGCATCAGTAAGCACCTCTAAGATTACTGACAGGAAAACTCACCCGGCTTGGTTTTACTTGTCTGGCAGGTTGGAAACTTGAGAGTTTAATCATAAGGGAAATGCAAATCAAAACAACCCTGAGATTTCACCTCACACCAGTGAGAATGGCTAAGATCAAAAACTCAGGTGACAGAAAATTCTGGCGAGGATGTGGAGAAAGAGGAACACTCCTCCATTGTTGGTGGGATTGCAGACTGGTACAACCATTCTGGAAATCAGTCTTGTGGTTCCTCAGAAAATTGGACATCGAATCTGATGTGAGGACCCAGGCTATACATCCTCTTTCATACAAAGGCATACACCCCAAAAGATGCCCCAACATATAAAAAGACACATACCATCCACACACACACACACACACACACACACACACACACACATTGAACATCATCGGGGGCAAAATTATTTATAATAGCCAGAAGAACTGAAAGAACCCAGATGCCCTTCAACAGAGGAATGGATACAGAAAATGTGGTACATCTACACAATGGAATATTACTCAGCTATCAAAAACAATGACTTTATGAAATTCATAGGCAAATGGATGGAACTGGAAAATACTTCCTGAGTGAGGTAACCAATCACAGAAGAACACACATGGTATGCACTCATTGATACGTGGCTATTAGCCCAAATGCTTGAATTACCCTAGATGCACTAGAACAAATGAAACTCAAGAAGGATGATCAAAATGTGAATGCTTCACCCTTCTTTAAAAGGGGAACAAGAATACCCTTTGGGAGGAAATAGGAGGCAAAAGTTTAGAACAGAGGCAGAAGGAACACCCATTCACCCCACATGTGGCCCATACATATACAGCCACCAAACTAGATAAGATGGATGAAGGAAAGACGTGCAGGCTGACAGGAACCAGATGTAGATCTCTCCTGAGAGACATTGCCAGAATATGGCAAATACATAGGCTAATGCCAGCAGCAAACCACTGAACTGAGAATGGGACCCCCGTTGAAGGATTCAGAGAAAGGACTGGAAGAGCTTGAAGGGGTTCGAGACCCCATATGAACAACAATGCCAAGCAACCAGAGCTTCCAGGGACTAGGCCACTACCCAAAGACTATACATGGACTGACCCTGGGCTCTGACCTCATAGGTAGCAATGAATAGCCTAGTAAGGGCACCAGTGGAAGGGGAAGCCCTGGGTCCTGCCAAGACTGAAACCCCAGTGAACTTGATTGTTGGGGGGAGGGCGATAATGAGGGGATGATGGGGAGGGGAACACCCATGTAAAAGGGGTGGGGCAGGGGTTAGGGGGATGTTGGCCTGGGAACCAGGAAAGGGAATAACAATTGAAATGTAAATAAGAAATACCCAAGTTAATAAAGATGGAGGGGGAAAAAAGAAATGTAAATAAGAAATACCCAAGTTAATAAAGATGGGGGAAAAAAGGAAAATGAAAATGTGGTGCATATACACATGGTGGGGTTTTATTAAGCTGTGAAAAAAAAATGAAATTACAAAACTCACAGGAAAAATTATAATTAGAGAGGTGACAAGCGCAAGACATTTTCTTTCATAAACAGATCCCAATTTTTATGGGCATGTTGTCTACGCAAAAATCACTGTGTTTGGGAGCTACGCAAGTGTTGGGAGGGCCTTAGTGGAAGAGAGAGCAGTGTGGTTGAACACAGGTGACAATGGCTTTACTAGGGGTAAATCGTTTAGCCCTCGTGGGGGCAGGAACATGGACAGAGAGGAATAAATCAGGGGTCAACCAAATCAAAGAACAAATTAAAATCCATAAACAAACCTAATATGCATTTTTAAGACCATCTAAAGAGTTTAAACAGAGGTACCTTGTAGAAGTGAATAAAGCTGTCCACACCAGGAAGCAATGAAATGAAAAGGCCAGATATGTGATAGTTCCCTAAGAGCTGTTGACCAGGAAGGCCTCTGAGGTTGCCAAAACAATGCGGGTTATTGCCACTGATGTTGGTGCCCTCCAAAGTCAGAAAGTAAGATCCTATTCCTGAAGACGCCACCCACTTCTGTCATGGGTCAAGCTGGAAACTTTCTCCCTACTGGAGAGTCCTCATGGTTCTGGAAGGTGTTATGCAGGCTCCTGGGGGAAAACTCATCAACACGGGTATTTAGATGTGCACCCTGCATACTACACAACCAAGCTCTCAGGCAAACAAGAGTGGCAAGCCTGTGGTGGGTCTGATCAGTCACTTCCTGGATGGATTTTATACCTGCTTCACGGGAGGGAATTTATGCTTGATACTGTACAGGAAAGCCCACACCTAAGGAGGGAATAAGCGACACTGGGGACACTACTGCTGTTGTTTTATGAAAGTAACAGTATATCCATACAATTGCCTCCCAAATACGTTTTTATGTCCATTAAGTCAGTGCTTCTGTCTGCTTTGGTCAGAGGGGCTTAGCTTTACGGTAGAAAGGGGTTGCTGCAGAGACTCATACTGGCCAGAGTGCTGAGGACAACTTACTGTTCAAGGCCAAACCCTAAAGAGAACATCTATACTTACCCGTCCCCCGAAGGCTCAGGGAATGTCTCTAAAGAAGAAATGCAAGAGGCAAGAGAAGGACTGCAGCGTAAGGGATACCTACTTGCAGCATAACATGGCATTGTGCTCCTGAGCTCTCAGCAGCTGTGATTGTCAACATCTGGATGGGTACGTCGAAAATTCCAGAAAAGTAAACAAATGATTAAACAAGTGTTAATGCCATCCAAAACAAAATAATAAGTTGAATTTCTTCTGTTCTGTATCTCTTTGTCCACACAGTGTGTGTATTTTCCAATGATTGGATTGCAGTGAATAGGTTTACGTCCATCTGTATGATTCACTGTTATTACACAAGGTCATACAATTACCTGGCCTCAATAGGACTATGCGTCGTTAATTTTGGGACATGTGCCCTATTCTTCATAATGCCTGGCCTGTGACTAAGGTGTCAACATTAGAACTGGTGAGGTGTTGGCGTCTCAACCCACTCACTTTAAAGCAAAAGTTAGCTAAGAATTTGTCCAAAAGAGCCCACTACTGTTCTATCTTATTCTACTACGAAGAAATACCCATTGCTTCTTTGTAAACTCCTCCTTTCTCAGAACCATTTTATCTCTAAATGTGGAACCATGGAACATTCCAGAGAGGCCACAATGACAGATTTCCAGGAGACAAAATACTTCACTGCTTAGCCATGTCAGTATAATGACTCAGAGTAGGAAAACAAAGAACAGGAGTCTTCTAGATTCCTAAACTGCCTAACAGTAGTAATATTATCAGACATATGACATAATTGGTTTGCCTTATGATGATGCAGTCATTTTAAACATTGCAGAAGGTACTTAGTTACATATTCAAGCACAGGTACCATGAAGATAACAATACAAGACAGCAAATGAATCCCCCTTTTAATTTTTATTTTTGAAATGCATAAATATGAGACTTAATCAACTGACCACATTGGAAAGAGGAACAAATGAAAAGTTCTAGATACACACACACACACACACACACACACACAGAGAGAGAGAGAGAGAGAGAGAGAGAGAGAGAGGAAGAGAAAGAGAGAGAGAGAGAGAGAGAAGAGAGAGAGAGAGAAAGAGAGAGAGAGAGATAGACACAGACACATACACGCAGAGATAAATACACACACACACACACAAGTTTGGATATATATAAATTTTAAGTGCCATGTATCATAGAATTAGATGTAGTCCTGTAAGTAAAAAAAAAAGCAAAGAATGTCCATATGTAGTCATAGCTTGAATGTGTCTCCCAAAGTTCCTATATCAGAAACTTAATTCTCAAATTTCTATGTTAACAATGTCTGGAGATGGAGCCCTTGGGAAATCCTTCTGCTGAGATGGTGAGGGTAGGGCTTTATGATGATGTTAGTGGCTTGTAAGAGGAAAAGCATGTCCTAGAGCACCATGACTCAGCAAAAAGTCCTCTCCAAGCTCTTGGACTTCCCAGCTTCTAGAAACAAGCAAACCTCTACTCAGATAAATTCCTCGGACTCCTGTATTTGTGTTATAGATAGGAAAACAGATTAAGGCATCTACAGATATCTAAAACTGTAAACACATTTTTAGGAAATTCTTTCAATTTCCAGGTGAAATTTTACCCCACCTCACCTACTGGGGAAAAGATTTAAGAGAGAAAAATTAAGCCCTAAGTCTGTATGACTTAACATTTTCTCATTTTGTAGTTCACCTTCCTCACCCCAAACATACTGAAATCCTACATGTGCCAAATACCTTCTCGCCTAGCAATGCTTTTCTGAGATAATGAGAAACAAAGCAGGCAATTCAGTGATAAGAGTTTCCAACTACTGCCAGCCAGAGAAAGACCCAAGGTGTTCATTTTCTCAATTACTGTAATGCTCATTTTCTTGTTGGATGGGCAAGCGCTTCTAAGCAAACCTTGAGGCTAATTGTATATATTCTGGCATATACAGTGTGCCCGAAGCCCAGAGGATGTAGCTAGCAATTATATTTCACTGATTAATGTGCAATCGTAAATTTACAGGCTTGATGGTCCAAAGAGGCTCCCTGCTATGAGAGATAATGAATAGGAAATTGTCAGAATAATTAGCCAAGTCAGACCTTACAAATGTACCTGGAAGTTGAAAGTAACAACAACCAAAAAAAAAAAAAAAAAAAAAAAAAAAGCCATCATTTATAGATTGAAAGATAAAGTTTAGGAGAAGAACAGGATATTCAAGATATTCCTTCCTGTTCCTCTTGGCTTCATTTCTTTTACCCTAGTCTGAGAGTCTGAAGAGAAACAGACTCTGAGCTGAGCTTCTCAAGTCCCTTCAGAGAGGCAGGACTATTCTACCAGCAGCTGTTCATCCTGATACCCTCAGGGTCAGTTCTATGTGGAATTTGCCTTCTGCAGAAATGAACCACCTTCTTGCTGGTTAACCCACCTTCCAGGGAGAAAAGAGAGCAGCCACTATGGTCAAAACCAAGTTGAAAAGCCTGGCCCTCTTTGCAAACTGAGACTCAAGCCAAAAGAGCCAACTTTCTTCAGAGCTTTTCTGGGGACATTGACTCCTGAAGTTGTTTTCAGGTGTTGGGGAAGCCCCTAGCAAGCTTCAACACACTGCCTGTGACATGACTGTTACCCAGTGAATCCACATTGCAACAGAGCTGATCATACATCACTAAACGACCCTTCCAAAGAAACGTGCCAACATTAGATCAGCCCCTTCAGTCCAATGTAAAAAATACTTAGTGCGCACCAACAGCTCAGATAGGAACCCCAAATCCATACTAAGGTAAGTTTTGCCTTAAAAGTCTTCTCTGAGTATTTGTCTCCTTGGTAGTCTGATTAGTTGGTTTGGTCTGGTTGACTGGTCTAAATTAAATACATAAAAAAAAAATTCAAAGGTGAATCTTCTGAGTAAATGCCTCTTCCTTTGGATTTTCTCTAAAGTGAAATGTATGTAATTTATTTTCTTCAAATCTTCAAACTTTGCCAATGGCAGAACTATTAATTTTAAAAACTAGTAGTAGTAATGTGTTGCAACTAAATTATGTGACTATGTATACAGCTTGACTATAGAGTCACATGGACCCAACAAAAGGATGAAAGGATTTGCACATTGCCTTGGTTTGATATCTCATTCCTACTTATCGATACAATCAGTTCCATTAATCTTCCATTAGAGACCAAGAGAAACAAACTGTAGGACAATGTGTGGTACAGATGGGCCAGTTTCAAGTGACAGGTGAATACAGTTTCAAGTGATGTGGGCTGACCTACATTTAGCATATTCTAAATCTGAAAACCCAGATGATCAGAAAGGATAAATTAAGGAATATTTTTTTCAAATACTTCAACACAGAATTTTTTTACCTAGCTTCTAAAAGATGCGTTCCAAATTGTAAATTTTCATTTACCTTCCTTCCTATAATTTATGTTTTAATATTTGAGACTATGGTTTATGCCATGCATCTTCTGTACATACTTTAAGTTGCACTGCTGTTTTCATTAATAAGCCCACTCTTGGTGCTCAGTCTCCAGTCATAAGTAGCATTCTCTCCGGTGAACCACTTATCCATGAATACCCTCAGTTTCCTCAGGACTAGAAGTCACCAAGAACTGATGAAAACATGAAGAAGAACTATATGAGTTAACGCCTCTGGCAGTCCCCATTGATTATTTGTTGTCAGTGTGCAGCATGTGACAAGAACTTCCATCCAGAGATTTTTAAGGAGTATCTTCACATGATGGAATGATTTAGAACACATTCAAATCCCCTAGATCTTGTATGGCTGTATGCACTTTCACACCAAGAATAATTTTAAAGGACTTAACTCTCCTTATAAATAATAACACGGTTCAGAATCTCTCACTTCCCCTTCTTCAAAATTATAAACAATAAAGAAGTTTCAGATGGGATAAAGATACCTGTGTGGATCTGTGACCCCCAATGTTCCTTTTTCATTTTGATGGTCGTGGGGAGGAAAGGGGACTAATGAGAAATGATAATCTCCTGACTAAGAACTGTATTTTGTAACACAAAGATTTAGCAAGTGTGTAAGAGCTTAAGAAATCGTGCTAGAAGACATTCTGTACAGCGTTTAGTAAATAATTCTCTCTGCTGGAGACATTTACTTTAAAGCTGAATTTGCTGAAAAGCCTGGGGCACAATTTTAAGACTGTCCCAAAGCACTGTAATGTGGCAATCAGTGCCTAATGACATAGAAGAAGGGGGCAGAACCAGACTACATCAAATTGGAAGGAAGGTATTGCTTGAGCTGTTAAGACCACAGAACCATGCATTTCCCACTGTCAGCATTACAGGATGTGTGTGTGTGTGTGTGTGTGTGTGTGTGTGTGTGTGTGTGTGTGTGTGTGTACAGTAACATAAATATTTCATCTAGAAACTACCCATCAGTATTTAGAAATAAACGTGCAAAATGTGGTTTAGCATGTCTTGGACTTTAACAATCCTGAACCATCTGATTGTGTGAGTAACAGATTTATCAGTACAGTGAACTTAGGTTTAAGTCTTTGGGGTTCTAGTTTTACATTTTCGCCAGCTTGTGGCTTTTTGCTTTACATACTTGTTAAGCTTAGAAACTTTGGGAAATGGCTTGTCTGAGGTTGGTCGGTTGTTCTTTTTTTTTTCTTGAAACAATTGACAAGTTTGTTAACCACATTACAACGGGAGTATTAGAATTGCCAGCATAGGCTTCTAAGTTGAGAGTTCTCTAGTTAGGAGCAGTCCTGTTTGGTTAGCAGAAGCTACTATACCTTCAATCTCCCCCATTCTATTCACACACTGTAAATGAGGACAGTTCTGATTGATCAGTGCTCTGGTCTTGAATGGGTTTCAATGCAGTACTTCTGTGATATCCAGGTTACAGGCCATTCTTTTTAATTCATTGGTTATTTTATTTATTTACATTTCAAATGTTGTCCCCCCTTCCCAAGTCTCGAAGCCACAAACCCCCAATGCCATCCCCCTCCCCTTTGCCTGTAAAAGGATGCTCCCACACCCACCCACTCCTGCCTCATCCCTCTATCATCCCCCTACAATGGGCCAAGCAGCCTCCACAGGACCAAGGGCCTTCCCTTCCACTGACGCCAAATAAGGCCATCCTCTGGCAAGTACATAGCTGGAGCTATGGACCAATCCATGTGTACTCTTTGGTTGGTGGTTTATACGTCTATGATTCTCTACCTTTCCATTGCTCCCAACAGGAGTGGAACAGGGCTACAGTCTTCTGTTTGAGGGAACACTTTCTGAGCCAGGGTTGAATGAGGGACCTGTTTTCTTTCTGTTTTTCTAATCATAGCCTTGCCTCTACATTCCACCTTGTCAGAGCCACAAACCAATTATAAGAGAGCTGGTTGGAGGCCTTTTCTTCAGTGACTTCTCTGAGCCAAGCAGAAGGAACACACTGGCCCATATGTATTATGTGTTACATGACAGGGATTCCATGCTAGGCTACAAAATAAGAACTATAGTTTGGAGTGGTTTTGATAAAAGATCTGCATTCCTGGCCCAGGGGACTATGGGGAAGTGAGACTTCTAAGGGTAAAGGATAAAATCCTTTGAGATGGATCTGTTAAAGCCCAGAGGAAACAAACTTGACACGAAGGTTAAAAATGCAAAAGCAAAATGCAAGAAGCAAACGAATGACTACAAGCACCCCCAGAAAGTGGAGCAACAGGAAACCACATTATCTCATTTTTTTAAAGTCTTGCCATTCAAACCCTCCCTTTGATTCTTGTAACTAAGCATCATCAGCCTGTCTGATGCTATTATGTTGTTTTTTATTTTTCTGTATTTTATTATCATAAACAAGCAACCTCCTTACTTTTGTGTGGTGCAGGGTACACCCTGAACAGCAGCCACTAACCAAGAGGCCTGAAGTTCTGAAGACCAACTGCTGTTAGGTGGATTTAACACCTCCTGTGTCTGTGAAAGTTCTTGAGCTAGTGTAGTTACTCGGTTTCTGAATTCTAGAGAGTCTTTGAATGTAAAAGGCAGAGTTCATAAGAACCCCTGTTCCTGTACACACAGTGAAGGTGAAGCCAGGAGTTTAAACAATGAAAAAGACATTGTTCTTTTTGTTTAGGCAACAGAAGTTTGTCGTGACAAGGGTGTATAGTCCTGATTAAATGTGGCTCTAAGAAGGGCAGATGTCACAGGCCATACTCCAGCTCAGTATCTGAGGAGGAAGAAATAGCTCAGGCCCTAAAGGGAGGAATAAACCATTTTCAGGACTTCAGCGGGCAGTAAATGAAAAGCTGTAATATGTTATGTTTCCCACAGAACCCAGGAAGGTGGAGACTGTGATTGCCCATGAAGGGAGTTAAGACACCCTAGAGATGAAGGGTCTATAAAAGGATTTTGGTTTGTATCTCAGTGAGCTCTCCACTGAATATATAATATAGTCTTTGTACTTTTTCAATTAGTATTTGATTCAGAGATTAGGCCCAAAATGTACTGCCTGTGAACTAATAAACTTTGGGAGTCAGAAGTCCTTTGAATGACTTCTGAGCATTGATGAGCCTGCCCAGTTTCTAAGTTTAAGGAATCTAATTTGGCCAGATGTTATACCTACCCAGAATGGAGACCTGAGGGCTTAGACATAAGTAATCTAGGTTTGGAATCAGAAAGAAGGTTTAACTTACATCATAACTAAGGAGATTTTCTACCTTCTTCATATCAGTTCAATGTATTTTATAAAAAATGAGCCCTGGCCATGGGTGTCCCTCAAATAGTGCCCCTGAAGTGACAAAAAGCTGTCCTTGGCAGATTCTATGAAAGAGCATTTTATAATTCCATTGTTAAGGCTCATAGTAGGGCTCCATTTATTGGTGTGAGTTTTATCTGGACTTTAAGTGATCAGAAAGTAGGAGATGCTGGCAGCCCAAGTGACCTTCTGTTACTGCCACATTGGCACCGCTTACATAGGTTCTATTCGCACTGATGATTGAGCAATAGGACAGCAAGAAAGAGGAATAGGAGAGTGTCATACATGTTTTTTAAAGCAGCATGCAGTATCTTTAGGAAGACAAATGAAGTGAGCTCTCTAGTAGTACAATGATCAGATACCTGGGACTATGCTTGTATTGTGAGGACAGACTTAGAGTTTTAAGAAAGTTTTGGTTTTATCTCACTCCAAATGAAACTATGAAACTACCCCATATAACAAGATAAGGAGCGGATTTTCTAAGTGGGGAACTGGTGATTTCTTGTCAGAGGAAAACATGAGACAAGATTTTGGCCAATGGTGGAAAAATTGTGGTCCTAAGAGAGGGTTTGAATCAAGTGTTGAGGTCTCGAGTCTATGAGTCTTGGGGATTATGTTTATACCACCAGAAGTCTTCTTGAACAAGTGTCCAACCCTCATACTCATTCCTGATCCCTGATTCCTGATCTTTGATGGACTAACAGAGGACAAAGAAGGATCCAGAGACAGAAAAGGTCTTTGAAGCATAACTGCCATGTGAGTAGTTAGAACCTGAGCTGGTCTAATGTTACAAGAAAATCCTCAGATGAGCACTGTCTCAGGAGGGCTAGCTAAGAAGAAAAAAAGAGAGAAACACAGGAAAAAATCTGGCCACCCAGTAGCTGCCCCTCAATCTGGAGAAAGAGAACTAAACAGATAATATCCCTACAGTCAACACACCCTGTTTCATGGCTATGTCCCAGCAAAATACTTCGTTGAAAGGAAGACATTGTGACAAAAAGATCTGTGAAACAGACTGAGACCTTCATGCTTTATCCTGGTGAGAGTTGTCTACTAGAAGACTGGTTATCTGGCTTTCATTAGAGTGTTGCCTAGGCCAGCTATTGTGGCCCCTGTCACTCAAAAGAGTCCTTTGGAGGGCTGGGAGCAAAACAAGAGTCCTTAGGCTATCTCTGTGTCACAGCAGGGAAGCCTTGAAGTCATATCTAGGCAACCTGGCAAAACAGAATTGGGCATCTCTGAGACAAGACATGACTCTGAGAATCCCTAGCCAAGAAGGGACACCTCTGATAATACCAGGGATGCTCCAGTCTGAAACGTTTGCTATCTCCAACCACAAAGGTTGCCATTTCTAGGGTCTCAAGAGGTAAAGTTCCTGCTCCTTCTCGTGTAGGCACAGCAATGCTGTGGTAAAAGGCAGGTCTGTGAAAGAATTCAGTCTCCAACTCACCCCCCAACCTCCCCACCCCACCCCAACACCAAAAAAAACAAAAAACAAAAAACAAAAAACAAAAAACAGAGGAGACATGTTCTTTAGTATATAGCAAACAGGATAGAATGTGAGGATGGCAGTAAGAGAGGAACCACCTTCCAAGAAATGAGTTTTTGATCCACAGAGCCTGCATGTAACATTTTGAAATGATTCAGTGAGGCAGGAACACCAATGCCAGGCACTATTCTAGCCCACAAGAATATAGAAGTGACAGCATTTGTAAGCAAAAGAGACATCGTCTCTGGCATTCTTGGCAGTAAAGTTTTTATTGTAACTCTAACGCTCAATACATCTACACACCTACTTCCTGTGGAATGAGGGGCCTCTTCTGCTAAGCTGATGTGAAATGACCTTTCATGGATGAATTGTACCTCTAAAAGGTGACATGAAAAAGAAGCAGTAATTCAAAGAGAGATCATAAAAACAAAAAGATCTATTTTCCTCATGAGAAAAGACTGATTCTCAAGCATAATTCAGACTACTTCTGGTCAAGAATCCATCAAAGGGAGCGGTGCTTAGCCAATGAACAAAACTGAAATTAGAAATAGAGCCAGGAAGATACCAAATCATAATGATAAATATGATTGCCAACTATTACATGCTTCAAATGATCGCTCCACTTGCCATATGTGTATGAAATAATGAAATGATTTTAAAAAGAAATACATTGAAGGTCTTAGATGTCCAAATAAACGAAGAAGAGAGGAAGGCCCAACTTCCACTATTATCAACTTACTATTTCAACACCGTAAACCTCAGGGTCCTAACTTGAGACTTTGACATAGGAACCCTGTTGCTTTTATTCAAAAGCTTTTTGGTAAATTAAAAGTATGAGTCGGCCTGACACTAGAAGTCGGTTCATACAACACCACATATATTGAATCTAAAATAGTTTAAGGTTCCAAGCCACACCCTCTATAGGTGACTACGGAACTATAGTCACCCTCAATTCCCACTGAACCAAACCTCACATGATGGCAGTGATGGCTGACGAAGAAAGGAATGTGGTGGTTTTAAAATCGAAATCTCTGCATTCAAGATATGAAGCCATTCTGAAGGAGAAAGTGGAAAGGAAGTTCCCTAGTTAAAGAACAAGAAGACGAACTTAAAAACAGAAAGTCTAATGTATGCCATAGACAAGCACAGGCTCCCTTCCCTGCTCCTGGCTGGTCCTCTGGGTGTCTGTGCCCAGCAGAATGCAGCAAGGACATATTGCGTGCCTTACATGTCATTCTAAGGCTAATATCCAACTACTTTGACAGTCAGATTTTGTTTTGTTCATTTGATTTTTCAACCTGATTTTGAACACAGAGACTACACTTTTCTCAAGTGAGTAGAAACTCAAATCCAAGTTGTTATACTCCAGTGTCCCGAGGTCAGTGTTGAATCACATCATCTCAACGTGCAAACACCACCAACAAATGTGGGAGAAAGACTTCGGCCCTTGTCAAGGCCCAAACTCATATAAGCAACACTAAACAACTCAGTTAGTTGGTTTGTTATATGTTCGTGTGTGTGTGTGTGTGTGTGTGTGTGTGTGTGTTATGTGTATGTATGTATGTGCATGTTATGTGTGTGTGTTTTCTCTGTGTGTGTGTGTTATGTATGTATGTATGTTTTGTGTATGTGTGTGTTATGTGTATTTGTGCATGTTATGTGTGTATGTATGTTTCCTGCATGATTGTGTGTTATGTAAGTGTGTATGTTTTGTGTATGTGTGTGTTATGTGTGTATGTATGTTTCGTGCGTGCGTCTGTGTGTGTGTGTGTGTGTGTGTGTGTGTGTGTGTGTGTGTGTGTGTGTAGCAATAATAACCAAAGTAAAACTGCCATGAAGTTGATGCAGAGTAAGGAGCTACTTGGGAGGAGCTGAAGGGAGAGGACACTGTAAGGGTTAGGAGGAGAGGACACAGAAGGCATTGGAAGAAGGAAGTGGGGAGAAAATGGTGTAATTATATTCTAATTAAAATATCAAAGGGTACATTTAGAAGCTGAGTTGTCCTTTGGAAGAGTCTCTGGGAACTGAGGATCTAGACTTCCATTTCAGCGTCTGCAATGTAGGTGCAGCAGGAAAGAGGCTGTGACAAGAACATGGCTGCAGAGTTTAACCTGCTGTAAGTGACAGCACTGTCCTAGGCTACTTCCTGTTGCTGCGATTGGCACCATGACCAAAGACACCTGAGGAGGAGGGAGTTGATTTGACTTACAAGTCAAAGTCACAGGCCATGACCGAAGGAAGCCATGACTGGAACTGAAGCAGAGATCACGGAGGAATGCTGTTTATTGGATTTTTCTCCCATGCCCAGCTACCTTTCTTATACAAACCAGGACCACAAGCCTAAGGATGTCACAGCCAAATAGTGTGGCTTGGCCCTCCCACATCAGTCATTAATTAATCAAATGCCCACAGAGCTGACTATGGACCAGTAGGATGGGGGCTCTTCAACTAAAGCTCCTTCCTCCTAGATAATCCAGGATTTGTGTCGTGGTGACAGAAAGAAAGAAAAAAAAAAAAGAAAAGGGGGTTGGGGATTTAGCTCAGTGGTAGAGCGCTTGCCTAGCATGCGCAAGGCCCTGGGTTCGGTCCCCAGCTCTGAAAAAAAAAAAGAAAGGAAAAAAAAAGAAAAGAAAAGAAAAGGAGGGAGGAAGGAAAGAACAAACAAACAAAGAAAATAAATCAAATCAGCACCATAATCTTTCTGGAAAAAAAAAGATCTAGTTGTATCACAGGTCTCTCAGATTAATCTAAGACACACACACACACACACACACACACACACACACACACACACACACAAAAAAAAAAACAAAAAAAAAAAAAAAAAAAAAAAATCTAAAACCCTTACCCTGGGCTCAATGAAAAGCAAGACCTCAGACCTGTCATGGCTGCTGAAAAACCTGTCTGTTTTACATCAGGGGAAAACTGGCTTAGGAAACCTGCTCTTCCTGTAAGTGTTCTTTTAACCTCTGACTTTTCTCTGTAACTCCAAGCGATGATGAAGAGATCTGAGTTAAATGGAGGCAGTCTCCTTACCACCCAGCCCGCAACTTCTGCCATCCCTCCATTGATGTTTGGCTAGTTAGCTCAAATAAATATATGACTGTGGAGAATCTCTCACTCTGTGTTTAGGAAGGATTAAAAGATTGTTTAAATGTTTTCTCTGATTGATTGACATGCACTGGCATTAGAGTGATTTTTTTTTTAATTGTACACGACTTATGTCCCTGGCAAAATTCCTTGCATGGCTGCAACTTCTCTGCACTATTTAAAAATGAAGCCATTTTGGATTAGAAAAAAAAAGTTCTTTCCCTGTTGAGGGTGTTTTCTCCTTCATTATCACAAGAAACTTCATGGGGTCTGAAAATTCTTGTCATAACTCAGATCTATGAGATCAAAAAAATTTTTTTCAGATTAACCATAGGAGGAAATGGTTTTAAAGTATTATATCCAGAATGACAGACTTCTGGGGCAATCACAGCAGTAATTAATGCTACAACACTATAGAGTCCTGTTTCTAAATTATGTCTTTATTTTATTTTCACAAAAACAGTATGACATTACCCAGATATAGTGCAAAAATCCAGCCTTGGGTAAAAATGTTCTCACTCAGACTCTTCAGTTACCAAAATACATTTTCTCCTTGGCATTATGAGTCCACCAGGTAAGGGGGAAGAAAGGGAAGGACAGAGGGAGGGAGGGAGAAAGGAAGAGAGAGAGTGTGAGGGAGGGAGGGAGGGAGGGAGGGAGTAGGAAAGGGGGCTGGAAAGGGAAGGGATTAAAGGGAAGAAGAGAGATCTTTCCTAGATGCCAATTACTTCATGAACTCATCTCTCTTTTAATCTTCAACCCAAGCAGGTTTTAAATGCAGCCCCATGCACTGTTTCCTGGCTCTCGGTTGCATGAGCCATTCCACGCACTCCATCATGGCTTCCAACATGGCCACACTATCATTACCATGCTAGATGATCAAATAAAGACAATAAGCCACATGCCCAGTCTCTTTGAAATTTTTCAAGCACATCTTCCCCAAATTTCAAGTTTTGATTTCTGCACTGCCTTCCTCGCTTTAAAGCAGGGAGCCACTTCTGAGATGACAAACGTTTTCATTCCTTTCTGCCCTTAGATGTTCATACAACTCGGAAACATAAATCTACCCCTCTTCTTACTGGACTCTATACTTATTTATACTACATTGGATGATCTATTCTAAAATTTTTACCGTGTTTTCTGAAAATTCAAAAATAGATATAATGTGTTTGGATCAAGCTTGCCTCCCATTATCTCCCCTCCTGCCCCTCCTATACACTCCAAACGCTTTCCCTCCAGCATCATGTGCTCCCTTTTAAACCCCCTGAGTCCACCTACTGCTGCCCATATGTGCATGTTGTGTGGCTACCCAGGAGAGCACTGAGAGCCAATCAGTAGTGTCATCCCTGAAAAAAAATGGGCTTCAGCGCCCCCTGCCCCCTGACCCTTCAGCATCCATGAGTTACCAATAGCTCAGCTAGGGGTGGGTTTTCATGAAAACCTTTTGCACCAAAGCTGGATTTCTCAAATTAATAATAAATAACTTAAGATACACCTCTTTATAGAGGTATACCTTTAATTAGAGGGAAGGCAGTACATCGTATTTCTACTGCCACCTAAGCAGATACCAGGAGCACTCACCACAGCAGGTGAGCCTAAGGAAGGCTTTCCATCAGTGCACCAAATGCTTTATGTGTATTCACATGCCTGCTCCTCGCAACCAACTCATGCCAGAAGTATCATTTTACAGGTGATTAAAATGAGGGTCAGAGAGGCTATAGAAAGACACATAATAGAAAGTTGGGAGATGAAAGTAAATGGAGGATTTAGAAAAATCACAGGACTCTTTCACCTAGACATAAAGAAAATAGTCTTGACAATGAGAACAGTGCAAAAGACAGGTACATGAGTCATATCTTAGTCTACTAACTATACTATTATAAAAGTGGTATCGAAAGCATCTACTGACTACTATTAATATTGATATTTGTGAATGCTAATAAGATTCATTTAGTTTAACATCCCACCCATGGTAGACAGTTCAGGGGAAGGTAAGTTTTGGTCTATTTTTCCAATTAAGTCTTGCTTCAATTTTTCTACTTATTATACTTATGCAGAAGGATCAAAAGTGCCAAAGTAAAAAACTATGCCACATATTCTATGATATAGTTAGAAGCTATATCACCAACCTCACAAAGCTAATTATAAAAGGAAAACCTAGGGTAGCACTACAGTGAAACACGAATTCTATTTTATTGTATCCCATTAATTGGGTTAATTAGGCCTGAGAGTAGATCTGTATCCTATAAAGACATGTACCTCAGAAGGAACACTGTGCTGAAGCCCCTGCAAAGGTTTCTCACAATACAGTGTTGCGTAAAGAATGAATAGTCAATAAAAGCCCACAATTAAACAAACATCTAACGAAAGTCCAGAACATGGGCAACCAAAAGATGGAGAATAGGAAATAACACATGTGAAAATTTAGGTGCTAACTTTAAGAAAAGTTAAACTGGAAATTTTTAATTGAAAATATCTAGTAGTCCCTCTAAAGATTGGAATAAGTATATAAAAATATCCACTTTTACCACTCTCACAGTACTGGTGCCCTAAGTCGGAACAATTAGGCAAGAGAAAGAAAAAGGATTTCAATGGGAATGGAGGAACTTAAATTATTCATTACATATAACAGCATTTCTCATATAGAGAAACCAAAGAACTCACTGGAAAAAGTTGATAAAAATGATTCAGTAATTTTTTACAACAAAAAAATCAACATATTGTCACCAAATTTATATACAATACAACTAAATTTCCTGAAAAAAGAATAATAAAAGCAATTCCTCTTCCAGTTTCCATCTGTGCCCTGGAGATAAGCCTGTGCCACAGCTCTCCATAACCAAATCCCTCCCTGAGAGAACAGGCCTCCGGGGAGTGCTGACACACCTAAGATCACAGGGTACAGAGGCTCACTGGAGGGACAAGTTCCAGTCAGAGACAAACACATCCAGGAGGAGTAGAAGGCAGGAAATATTCAAACTCAGAGCTGAAATCAACCAAGTAGAAACAAAAAGGACTATACAAAGAATCAACAGAACCAAAAGCTGGTTCTTTGAGAAAAATCAACAAGATAGATAAACCCTTAGCCAGACTAACCAGAGGACACAGAGTGTGTCCAAATTAAGAAAATCAGAAATGGGGTTGGGGATTTGGCTCAGGGGGAGAGCGCTTGCCCAGGAAACAAAAGGCCCCGGGTTCGGGCCCCAGGAAAAAAAAAACCAAAAAAAAAAAAAAAAAAAAAAAAAAAAAAAAGAAAATCAGAAATGAAAAGGGAGACATAACAACACATAACAACAGAATCAGAGGAAATTCAAAAAATCATCAGATCCTACTACAAAAGACTATATTCAACAAAACTTGAAAATCTTCAGGAAATGGACAATTTCCTAGACAGATACCAGGTACCAAAGTCAAATCAGGAACAGATAAACCATTTAAACAACCCCATAACTCCCAAAGAATTAGAAGCAGTCATTAAAAGTCTCCCAACCAAAAGGAGCCCAGGTCCAGATGGGTTCAGTCAGAATTCTTTCAGACCTTCATAGAAGACCTCATACCAATACTATCCAAACTATTCCACAAAATTGAAACAGATGGAGCGCTACCAAATTCCTTCTATGAAGCCACAATTACTCTTATACCTAAACCACACAAAGACCCAACAAAGAAAGAGAACTTCAGACCAATTTCCTTTATGAATATGGACAAAAAAATACTCAATAAAATTCTTGCAAGCCAAATCCAAGAGCACATCAAAACAATCATCCAACATGATCAAGTAGGCTTCATCCAAGGTATGCAGGGATGGTTTAATATACGGAAAACCATCAACATGATCCATTATATAAACAAACTGAAAGAACAAAACCACATGATTATTTCATTAGATGCTGAGAAAGCATTTGACAAAATTCAACACCCCTTCATGATAAAAGTCCTGGAAAGAATAGGAATTCAAGGCCCATACCTAAATATAGTAAAAGCCACATACAGCAAATCAGTAGCTAACATTAAACTAAATGGAGAGAAACTTGAAGCAATCCCATAAAAATAGGGAGTAGACAAGGCTGCCCACTCTCTCCCTACTTATTCATTATAATTCTCAAAGTTCTAGCCAGAGCAATCAGACAACAAAAGGAGATCAAAGGGATACAGATTGGAAAGGAAGAAGTAAAAATATCACTATTTGCAGATGATATGATAGTATATTTAAGTGATCCCAAAAGTTCCACCAGAGAACTACTAAAGCTGATAAACAACTTCAGCAAAGTGGCTGGGTATAAAATTAACTCAAATAAATCAGTAGCCTTCCTCTACACAAAAGAAAACAAGCGAGAAAGAAATTAGGGAAACGACACCCTTCATAATAGTCCCAAATAATATAAAATACCTTGGTGTGACTTTAACCAAGCAAGTGAAAGATCTGTACAATAAGAACTTCAATCCTCTGAAGAAAGAAATTGGAGAAGACCTCAGAAGATGGAAAGATCTCCCATGCTCATGGATTGGCAGGATTAATATAGTAAAAATGGCCATTTTACCAAAAGCGATCTACAGATTCAATGCAATCCCCATCAAAATACCAATCCAATTCTTCAAAGAGTTAGACAGAACAATTTGCAAATTCATCTGGAATAACAAAAAGCCCAGGATAGCTAAAACTATCCTCAACAATAAAAGGACTTCAGGGGGAATCACTATCCCTGAACTCAAGCAGTATTACAGAGCAATAGTGATAAATACTGCATGGTATTGGTACAGAGACAGACAGATAGACCAGTGGAATAGAATTGAAGACCCAGAAATGAACCCACACACCTATGGTCACTTGATTTTTGACAAAGGAGCCAAAACCATCCAGTGGAAAAAAGACAGCATTTGCAGCAAATGGTGCTGGTTCAACTGAAGATCAGCATGTAGAAAAATGCAAATTGACCCATTCTTATCTCTTTGTACAAAGCTCAAGTCCAAAAGGATCAAGGATCTCCACATAATACCAGATACACTGAATCTAATAGAAAAGAAGTGGGGAAGAGTCTCGAACACATGGGCACAGGGGGAAATTTTATGAACAGAAACCAATGGCTTATGCTCTAAGATCAAGAATCGACAAATGAGACCTCATAAAATTGCAAAATTTCAGTAAGACAAAGGACACTGTCAATAGGACAAAACAGCAACTAACAGACTGAGAAAAGATTACCAATCCTACATCCAATAGAGGACTAATATCCAATATATATGAAGAACTCAGAAGGTAGACTCCAGGGAACAAAATAACCCTGTTTAAAAATGGGGTACAGAGCTAAACAAAGAATTCTCAACTGAGGAATATCAAATGGCTGAGAAGCACCTAAAGAAATGTTCAACATCCTTAGTCGTCTGGGAAATGCAAATCAAAACAACCCTGAGATTCCACCTCACACCAGTCAGCATGGCTAAGATCAAAAACTCAGGTGACAGCAGATGCTGGCAAGGTTGTGGAGAAAGAGAAACACTCTTCCATTGTTGGTGGGATTGCAGACTGATACAACCACTCTGGAAATCAGTCTGGAGGTTCCTCAGAAAATTGGACATTGCACTACCTGGGAACCCAGCTATACCTCTCCTAGGCATATACCCAAATGATGCTCCATCAAATAACAAAGACGCATGTTAAACTATGTTCATAGCAGCCTTATTTATAATAGCCAGAAGCTGGAAAGATCCCAGATGCCCTTCAATAGAAGAATGAATACAGAACATGTGATGCATCTACTCAATGGAGTAATACTCAGCTATCAAAAACAAATTCTTAGGCAAATGGATGGAACTAGAAAACATCATCAAGAGTGAGATAACCCAATTACAAAAGAACACACATGGTATATAATAACTGATAAGTAGCTATTAGGCAAAAAGCTCTGAATAATCATGTTACAATTCACAGATCATATGAAGCTCAAGAAGAAGGAAGACCAAAGTGCAGATGCTTCAGCCCTTCTTAGAAAGGGGAACAAGATACTTACAGGAGGTAAAGGGTTGGAGGGACTTGGGAGGAAGAATTGAGGGGGAGGGGAAAAGAGGGGCAAGATCAGGTATGAGAGAAAATGGGGATGATATACAGAGGGACAAGAAGTTGAACAGAGGTGTGTAGCAATGGGGGATGGGGAACTGAGGGTAGCCACCAGCAAGTCCCAGATGCCAAGAAAGCCAGAGGCTCCCAGGACCTAGTGGGGATGAGATGCCCAACAAAGGGGAGGGAGAACCATATCCAAGACTATAGAGACTATATCCAAGGGCCCCGGTTGAGGGATGGGGCCACCCACTCATCTCCAAATTTTTAATCTAGAATTGCTCCTGTCTAAAGAAAATACGGAGACAAAGAGTGCAGCAGAGACTGAAGGAAAGGCCATCCACTGACTGTCCCTCCTGAGGATCCATCTCATATACAGACACCAAATCCAGACACTATTGTTGATGCCAAGAAGTGCTTGCTGACAGGAGCCTGATATAACTCTCTCCGGAGAGGCTCTGCCAGAACATGGCAAATACAGATGTGGATGTTGGCAGTCAACCATTAGACTGAGCACGGGGACCCCAGTTGAAGAGTTAGGGAAAGGACTGAGGGACTTGAAGGGGTTTGCAAGGCTCCCGTTGCAAATGTAGCAGAGGATGACCTTATCTGGCATCAGTGGGAGGGGAGGTCCTTGGTCCTGTGAAGGCTCAATGCCCCAGTGTAAGGGAATGCCAGGGACATGATGTGGGAGTGTATGGGTGGGTCAGGGAGCATCCTTATAGAAGCAGGGGTAGGGGGATAGGATAAGGGGTTTGGGGAGGGTATATCTCGAAAGGTGGTAACATTTGAAATGTAAGTAAAATATCCAATTTTAAAAAACAATTCCTACTTTAACTGTAGCTACAAAACACAGTTTGCAATTGTATGTTCAAGGATGTAAATGATCTCTACTTAAAATATCACTAAATTCTGGACTGGGGAGTCAGTAGTCCTTGCAAGCACAAGACCTGAGATCAAGGCCCAGAAACCATCTAGAAGGCCCAGGCTTGGTGAAGCATGCTTGTAATCATGGTACTGGGGACACGGAAGCAGGATTGTCCCTGGGCCTCACTAACCAGACAGCATAGGCCCAGGTGAGTCCTATGACAGTGAATGTCCACAGTTCAATAGCAGCAAAACAAATAACCCAATATAAAGCAGACAATGCATTTAAACAGAGGCTTCTCAAGACATACAACAGAGAAAAGCTTACATGGAAAAAATGTTCTATATCACTAATCATTAAAGAAACAGAAATCAAAATAACCATCATATCACTCCAGTCTGAATGGTTACAGGATCCACAAGATTAAAGGAAACGGGGCTGCCAAAGATGTAAAGAAAATGAAACCACTGCAGTATTGGTGAAAATGTAAATTAGAACAGGCATTATGAAATACGATGGAACGTTTCCTTCAGATAATTAAAATAGAGCTATTATTGACGCTAAACTCTCACTACTCAATGCGTCTAACAGAATTGAAGTAAGTATGTCAGAGACCTCTGCACGCTCCACATTCACTTCAGCATCACTCCCGACAGCCCAGATACAGAAGCAAACTAGGCAAAGTCAATGTGATATGTACGTGCTGCAGAGGTGACATCATCCAACTGCTAAGACAAGACCCATCCATTTGAGACAGTGTGTGATGGCAAGTAGGAATCCTTGTGTTAAATTTAAAAAAAAAAAAAAAGTCAACTACAGAAAGGCAGGTATCATGTGACCTCACTCATATATAAACCAAAGTGGTTGACTTTTTTTATGAGTTGAACACAAAATGGAAGTCACCAGAGACTAGGAGGACTACTGGGATAGGCTGTGGGGAAACATAATAGGTACCAGGACATAGAAAGGAACAAGATAGTGAAGTGTCTACAGATAATGATGAAGTACTGGAAGCCTCAGAAAGCTAGAAGAAAATGTAAGATGTTCTTACTAAGACTAAATACTAGACTCTTGAAGATAATATATTTAAACATTATATATATAACTACACATGATGCAATATACACGTGTATCCAAATTTACATATCATACCATCAAGTGTACATTTTGTGTTTTAAGTGTTCATATTTTAAAACGAAGGTGGAGTCAGAATGCTCCCACTGCAATTTCTGACACTCACTGTTTTAACCAGCAAAAGTGTTCTTAAAAAGAAAAATAAGTGCTTTTGTTTAGGAGCTGTTTGGTTGTTTAGATTTTCAATTACCATTTTATTTTGTTTTGTTTTGTTTCATTTTATTTACAGCAGGCCAAACTACAGCATCTGTGACTACATTGCACATTACCAAGAAGAAGGAGGATCCAAGGAAGGGTAGAGCAATATCTGTAATATTGAGTCTCAAAAACCAGATAAAGTCTTTACCCAAATACTGAAGCTCTGCCTCTAAGAACTAAGAAACTGGAAGAAATAAATTATAAGGCCTTTCCACTTCAAAAATAATAAGATAACCGGTGGAGCAAAGAATGCACTGGGGGATGAATGTAATTAAATAGCTGGCTCAAATAATGCACATTTGCAAATCTTAAGGAAAAAAATCTTTAAATTATTTTGAGCATAAGCTGTGAGTTAATTACGTCAGCCTGGGCTTCCCTGAAGGCTCCTTGGCACCACCTAGTGGTAGCCATCACTAAAGACACAACTAATGTCAAAATTTTAACCTCTCTGCTGATTTCTCCTTTTCCTTAGAAAAATAAGCTGCCACGGGGTTGGGGTCGAGAGATGTAGACTTCTTCTCCATAATATGAGCTGTGAAGAATTCCATTTCAACATAAACTGCCTAATAAGAACTATATAAGCACATTCGTACTGCCCCGCTCCCAAATCCAACACATGCCTCTCTTTCCTGCCATAGAATTATTTAGTACCTCGTTTGTACCAGGCCATGTATGGTGGGCCAGCATTTACGCTCTGGTGAAGAGAAATGCATAATTGACACAATAGAATATGCCAGGTGTTTATTGCCTAAATGTTCTTTTATGAATAGTAGCATCATCGGTCCAAATAGAGAATAACAGACAGGTGAACAAACGCTTTGCAGGATAAGCAGTCTTCCTGGTGGCTTTTCGGGATGGTGAGAGAGGGTCTTCCGGGAGCTGGATATGACAGGTGGGCTCTGTGAGGTGTGATGGAGAGAGGTAGGGATTGAAGCTAGGGTAACCTGGCCCTGGTTCTTCTGTCTCTCTTCTCTGTGCCTTAGTTTCATTCTTGTTAAGCCAGAATAACAGCAGCACCATTCGTGTTGAGTAGCTGTGGTAATGAAGAAAGTTAATACAAGGAATGTGCACAGAAAGTAACTGTCACGCACTGAGTCTCCAATACTAATTGGCTTGACTGTTCGGACAGGGATGTAATCACTTTGACCAGCATAAATGAGAACCAAGATGCCACTCTGCTTCCAGTGCACCAGGAGGGCTGACCCAACCAAGTGGTACTCGTAGATAGAAATTCATTTATTTTATCTAAAGATATGATGGGTGACTCACAAGTCATCATTTTCCTCCATGTAGCCCTTACATGAAAAGATGTTTCTAGAACTTTCTCTTGCTCTGAGGTGAGTAATGGTTACTGGAGACTGGGGGTCTCGGTATGAATAACTTTGTGGCTTCTGCAATCTCCTCTGTTATGACAGAGTGGGTTTGGCAGGGTGGGCATAAATAGACATTAAAATGCCCTAACTCAAAGCACTATCTTAGTGGTTCTATGTGTTTGTGCCTCTTGTAAATCTTGATATGTTCTTATCTTCTACACACCAGGAAATTAAGGATAAAGAGGAGAGAAACAAAGGGGAAGGGAAAAATAAATAAGAGAAAGATGGGATAAATTCATTGTATGCTTATGTCCTAGCACCTTCTAGTTTTTAAGCCCATGTTATTAGCAGATACTCCCATGAGAAGGTCATATTTTTCTTCACAGCTTAAAACGTTAAATATAAAAGTGAACCTCAGGGAGTTGAAATAGCTTACCCAAAACTACACGGCTGGCTAATGGGAGGCTGCTGTTTCTCCTACAGTTTGGCCACTATATTCACCCTCATCCACAAGCCATCAAGCTTCCCAGGAATCCCAGAAGGGTGAGCCAGTCAAGCTCAGCTTCCCAATCCAATGAACCATGTTCTAGTATCTTACCCTGTTTGCCCATGGGTTAAGTAGTTATTCTTTCAAAATGCTTGAACTTGGCGAGGTGACAAAAATAATCTATGTCTGTACCAGTCATTTGTGATTTTTGTCTCAGTGAAGATCAAGCGTCATTTCTGCTTTAAAGTTTCCCCTTCAGTATGGGACATAAACTTTTTTCTAGGTAAAGACTTGGAAACAGCTGCCAAATATGCAAGATATCTTTTCCCTCTATGTCCAAAGAGGCTAGATTCCTGTGCAAACAAGGTACTTTGAAGAAAAGAGTATGGGTCAAAATTCAAGAATTATTTTTCTTATCCAAAAAAAAAAAACTACTGTTTCGCTCTATCTCTGTTATATCTTCAGAAGCTTCTTCTACCCAAACCGGCGGATCCCTGCCCGCAGCAGCTCTCTGCTCCCAAACAAACTGGATACGCAACGAGGACCCTGCATTCTGCTACCTACAGGAAACACACCTCAGAGACAAAGACAGACACTACCTCAGAGTGAAAGGCTCGAAAACAACTTTCCAAGCAAATGGTCGGAAGAAGCAAGCTGGAGTAGCCATTCTAATATCAAATAAAATCAATTTTCAACTAAAAGTCATCAAAAAAGATAAGGAAGGACACTTCATATTCATCAAAGGAAAAATCCACCAAGATGAACTCTCAATCCTAAATATCTATGCCCCAAATACAAGGGCACCTACATATGTAAAAGAAACCTTACTAAAACTCAAAACACACATTGCACCTCACACAATAATAGTAGGAGATTTCAACACCCCACTCTCATCAATGGACAGATCATGGAAACAGAAATTAAACAGAGACATAGACAGACTAAGAGAAGTCATGAGCCAAATGGACTTAACAGATATTTATACAATATTATATCCTAAAGCAAAAGGATATACCTTCTTCTCAGCTCCTCATGGTACTTTCTCCAAAATTGACCATATAACTGGTCAAAAAACGGGCCTCGACAGGTACAGAAAGATAGAAATAATCCCATGCGTGCTATCAGACCACCACGGCCTAAAGCTGGTCTTCAATAAAAATAAGGGAAGAATGCCCACATATAAATGGAAATTGAACAATGCTCTACTCAATGATAACCTGGTCAAGGAAGAAATAAAGAAAGAAATTAAAAACTTTTTAGAATTTAATGAAAATGAAGGTACAACATACCCAAACTTATAGGGCATAATGACAGCCACGCTAAGAGGAAAACTCATAGCTCTGAGTGCCTGCAGAAAGAAACAGGAGAGAGCATATGTCAGCAGCTTGACAACACACCAAAGCTCTAGAACAAAAAGAAGCAAATACACCCAGGAGGAGTAGAAGGCAGGAAATAATCAAACTCAGAGCTGAAATCAACCAAGTAGAAACAAAAAGGACCATAGAAAGAATCAACAGAACCAAAAGTTGGTTCTTTGAGAAAATCAGCGAGATAGATAAACCCTTAGCCAGACTAACGAGAGGACACAGAGAGTGTGTCCAAATTAACAAAATCAGAAATGAAAAGGGAGACATAACTACAGAATCAGAGGAAATTCAAAAATCATCAGATCTTACTATAAAAAGCCTATATTCAACAAAACTTGAAAATCTTCAGAAATGGACAATTTCTAGACAGATACCAGGTACCAAGTTAAATCAGGAAGACATAAACTAGTTAAACAACCCCATAACTCCTAAGGAAATAGAAGCAGTCATTAAAGGTCTCCCAACCAAAAAGAGCCCAGGTCCAGACGGGTTTAGTGCAGAATTCTATCAGACCTTCATAGAAGACCTCGTACCAATATTATCCAAACTATTCCACAAAATTGAAACAGATGGAGCACTACCGAATTCCTTCTGTGAAGCCACAATTACTATTATACCTAAACCACACAAAGACCCAACAAAGAAAGAGAACTTCAGACCAATTTCCCTTATGAATATCGATGCAAAAACACTCAATAAAATTCTTGCAAACCGAATCCAAGAGCACATCAAAACAATCATCCACCATGATCAAGTAGGCTTCATCCCAGGCATGCAGGGGATGGTTTAATATACGGAAAACCATCAACATGATCCATTATATAAAACAAACTGAAAGAACAAAACCACATGATCATTTCATTAGATGCTGAGAAAGCATTTGACAAAATTCAACACCCCTTCATGATAAAAGTCCTGGAAAGAATAGGGAATTCAAGGCCCATACCTAAACATAGTAAAAGCCATATACAGCAAACCAGTTGCTAACATTAAACTAAATGGAGAGAAACTTGAAGCAATCCCACTAAAATCAGGGACTAGACAAGGCTGCCCACTCTCTCCCTACTTATTCAATATAGTTCTTGAAGTTCTAGCCAGAGCAATCAGACAACAAAAAAAGAGGTCAAGGGGATACAGATCGGAAAAAGAAGAAGTCAAAATATCACTATTTGCAGATGATATGATAGTATATTTAAGTGATCCCAAAAGTTCCACCAGAGAACTACTAAAGCTGATGAACAACTTCAGCAAAGTGGCTGGGTATAAAATTAACTCAAATAAATCAGTAGCCTTCCTCTACACAAAAGAGAAACAAGCCGAGAAAGAAATTAGGGAAACGACACCCTTCATAATAGACCCAAATAATATAAAGTACCTCAGTGTGACTTTAACCAAGCAAGTAAAAGATCTGTACAATAAGAACTTCAAGACACTGAAGAAAGAAATTGAAGAAGACCTCAGAAGATGGAAAGATCTCCCATGCTCATGGATTGGCAGGATTAATATAGTAAAAATGGCCATTTTACCAAAAGCGATCTACAGATTCAATGCAATCCCCATCAAAATACCAATCCAATTCTTCAAAGAGTTAGACAGAACAATTTGCAAATTCATCTGGAATAACAAAAAACCCAGGATAGCTAAAACTATCCTCAACAATAAAAGGACTTCAGGGGGAAATCACTATCCCTGAACTCAAGCAGTATTACAGAGCAATAGTGATAAAAACTGCATGGTATTGGTACAGAGACAGACAGATAGACCAATGGAACAGAACTGAAGACCCAGAAATGAACCCACACACTATGGGCACTTGATTTTTTGACAAGGAGCCAAATCCATCCAATGGAAAAAAAGATAGCATTTTCAGCAAATGGTGCTGGTTCAACTGGAGGTCAACATGTAGAAGAATGCAGATCGATCCATGCTTATCACCCTGTACAAAGCTTAAGTCCAAGTGGATCAAGGACCTCCACATCAAACCAGATACACTCAAACTAATAGAAGAAAAACTAGGGCAGCATCTGAACACATGGGCACTGGAAAAATTTCCTGAACAAAACACCAATGGCTTATGCTCTAAGATCAAGAATGGAACAAATGGGATCTCATAAAACTGCAAAGCTTCTGTAAGGCAAAAGGACACTGTGGTTAGGACAAAATGGCAACCAACAGAATGGGAAAAGATCTTTACCAATCCTACAACAGATAGAGGCCTTATATCCAAAATATACAAAGAACTCAAAAAGTTAGACCGCAGGGAGACAAATAACCCTATTAAAAAATGGGGTTCAGAGCTAAACAAAGAATTCACAGCTGAGGAATGCTGAATGGTTGAGAAACACCTAAAGAAATGTTCAACATCTTTAGTCATAAGGGAAATGCAAATCAAAACAACCCCGAGATTTCTCACACCAGTGAGAATGGCTAAGATCAAAAACTCAGGTGACAGCAGATGCTGGTGAGGATGTGGAGAAAGAGGAACACTCCTCCATTGTTGGTTGGATTGCAGACTGGTACAACCATTCTGGAAATCAGTCTGGAGGTTCCTCAGAAAATTGGACATTGAACTGCCTGAGGATCCAGCTATACCTCTCTTGGGCATATACCCAAAAGATGCCCCAACATATAAAAAAGACACGTGCTCCACTATGTTCATAGCAGCCTTATTTATAATAGCCAGAAACTGGAAAGAACCCAGATGCCCTTCAACAGAGGAATGAATACAGAAAATGTGGTACATCTACACAATGGAATATTACTCAGCTATCAAAAACAATGACTTTATGAAATTCGTAGGCAAATGGATGGAACTGGAAAATATCATCCTGAGTGAGGTAACCCAATCACAGAAAAACACACATGGTATGCACTCATTGATAAGTGGCTATTAGCCCAAATGCTTGAATTACCCTAGATGCCTAGAACAAATGAAACTCAAGACGGATGATCAAAATGTGAATGCTTCACTCCTTCTTTAAAAGGGGAACAAGAATACCCTTGGCAGAGAATAGAGGCAAAGATTAAAACAGACACAGAAGGAACACCCATTCAGAGCCTGCCCCACATGTGGCCCATACATACAGCCATCCAAATAGACAAGATGGATGAAGCAAAGAAGTGCAGGCCGACAGGAGCCGGATGTAGATCTGTCCTGAGAGACACAGCCAGAATACAGCAAATACAGAGGCGAATGCCAGCAGCAAACCACTGAACTGAGAATAGGACCCCCGTTGAAGGAATCAGAGAAAGAACTGGAAGAGCTTGAAGGGGCTCAAGACCCCATATGTACAACAATGCCAAGCAACCAGAGCTTCCGGGGACTAAGCCACTACCTAAAGACTATACATGGACTGACCCTGGACTCTGACCTCATAGGTAACAATGAATATCCTAGTAAGAGCACCAGTGGAAGGGGAAGCCCTGGGTCCTGCTAAGACTGAACCCCCAGTGAACTAGATTGTTGAAGGGAGGGCGCAATGGGGGAGGATGGGAGGGGAACACCCATAAAGAAGGGGAGGGGGAGGGATTAGGGGGATGTTTGCCCAGAAACCGGGAAAGGGAATAACACTCGAAATGTAAATAAGAAATACTCAAGTTAATAAAAAAGAAAAAAGGTACCTTCCTAAGTCTAATTTCACTCATCATGTGCATAATCTGCATGTTTTCTCATGTATCTCTTTTGTTGAAACTGAGTCATTTTTGCTTTAAAATTTACAAAAGAAATCTTGCCTGCAGACACCTGGCAAGCTGAGCCATTGGTATTTTTTAAACCTAGTGTTTCTTAAATAGAAATGCAACTTTAGACTTCTAATGGTATTAGTCAGAAATGCTTCTTGTAGCTCCATTTTCTTACAAAGACAAGAAGACATTTTAGGGGTTTCCCCTTAGCGCTGCATAAATATTTTTAGGTGCACTGTGTTACACTGCTAAGCACAGGGGTGAATTAAACATAATCTCTTGGGTTGCAGATCTGAGCATCTACGTGAGGAGCTGAAACATTAATTTCACTGAACGCAGAATGTATAACTTCAATCGGGGGGATTGAGACTTACTAATTAAAGTATTTGAAAATCAACCAGGTTTTTACAAAATTAGAAAGCCACAATCCAGAAGTTAAAACCAGCACATAAATGAGAGCCAAGCCAAATGTCTGATCCATCCTGTTGGATCCTGTTAGAATTTTACCACAAAACTCTAAGAAGCTTCAAAAAAGCATAGAAATTATTTCTGAGAACCTTGTAAAATTACAGAACCTTATAAAAAGTGCCTAAAAGGCAATGTTTGTGAATGGATTGAAAAAAAAAAACCAAGTCCATATACACACAAGCCTAGGCCTGAGAGGAATATTATGAAGAAATTCTAATTAGTTACAGTTTTAAGAAAAGCCTAGTTCTATATACTATATAAATAACTGCTTCTGAATTGTAGTTACAACTCCCAACCTCATACTCCAACTTATTCAGGTTTTCTGACCTGATTTATTATTTCTAATAAAAGCAATATCCAATAACAGGAACAAAGTTATCCAACATTTTAATAAATGGGATTAGTCATGTATCTACTACATCAACAGAAGCATGGACAGCTAGCCTCAGGATCTGTGACTTGCACCACACTCCTGAGATAACCTCTCATTGCAGCCAATCTCCAGTGGAAGGCTATACACAAACTCAGAGTGGACTCAACCATATGCTAAGCACAGTCCACCAAGATTCCTATGAGTCTTCTTTCTGTCCCATAACATTCCCAGCCCCTGGCTGGGTATCGAGGGTGTGTCCTAAAGTCCCTGGGATCAACCCACAAACAAAACAATCAGCTATAGTGTGACTTATGGAGTCAGTGAAGATTTGGACAGAGGGAAGCATCTTAGGGCTGCTAAGGCGAACCGTGAAGAGTCAGGGAATTCCCCACAGCAATCTACCCTAGAAGGAGGAATCCTCTCCTTTCCCTCTTTATCTATTCTCCCATTTCCTTTCCTCTTGAGGTCACCTCTCAAATAGTCTACTTGTCCACAAGTATTGTTTTCAGACACTGTGCTTTGAGAAGTCATTCTGAGATAGAATGATCTTTACAATATTTGATCTATGTAATTGTGAACTATGCAAACCCAGGAGTCTAGCCTTGGGGGAAAAAAAGTGAGTGGAAATTGCTAGTGAAATATATCTGTTCATAAAAAAATGGTTGTATGAACCACATACAAGCCAAATAGAAAAGGATTAAACTCTACAACAGCAATCTCTAACATTCACAAGCAACGAAATGTAAAAGCAGCTTCAAGTTATGGTGCCTGACAATATGTTCCTCTGAAAATTCAAGCCTCAGAGTTTTACAAGTGCCAAGATAGCCTGACAGCCAGACATGCTCAAAGAAGAACAAATTCAAGCCCTCAATGAGCTTTATTAATCCAAAGGTGTTTATGAATATCTGACTTGATCAGTCCTTAATTCCTTTGTGTATAAGACTTAGTCACGGGTAAAAAGTAGGATGTCTGGATTTGTCCACTGTTTACTCACAAGGCCTTAAAAACAGAATTGACTCTTTTTTAAAAAAAAATTATTTACTTATGTATATGAGTTCACTGTAGCTGTCTTCAGACACACCAGAAGAGGGCATCTGATCTCATTACAGATGATTGTGAGCCACCGTGTGATTGCTAGGATTTGAACTCGGGACCTCTGGAAGAGCAGCCAGTGCTCTTGGAACCACTGAACCATCTCTCCAGTCCCAGAATTGGCTCTTATCATTATTGTTTTAATTAATTATCAGTCCAAAAATCAGGACTGGAAGAATATTTTCATTACACAAACTTATCTATTATGCTGGGAGATTGTCCCCATGGTATTTGAACTTAAGCAATGTAAGTTCCTTTTTTTTTTTAAAGTATAGAATAGAGTTTATTCAGGGCATGCGGAGGGAAATTGAGAGGATAGAGAAAGAGAAGAGAGAGAGAGAGAGAGAGAGAGAGAGAGAGAGAGAGAAGAGGAGTAGAGGCTGGCCGTGAACAAGCAGAGAGATGGGGGAGGAAAATGGGGAGAGAGGAGGAGCAGGAGGGCAAGAGAGGCAATATAAATTCCTAAAACAGGAATCGCCCATTTTAGGATGGAAAAAGATGTATGTTCTGAATTCTTTTTTTTTTTTTTTTTTTTTTAAGGAAATCTTTCTAAAGAATCAGTTACGGCTTGTTGTGCTCATTCCAAAGTCTCAACCACTAAGAATAATCTCTGTGGAAAACAAAAGATTTAACCAAGGAAATGAGACCATGTAAGCGTGGGGTACTGTGTCATGGGTTCTTAATGTTTCTATCACTAGGAAGCCCAGACTTCATCTGCACAGGGCAGAACGCTCTTTACAAGCATGTGCCGTGCTGGGCCTGGGAACTAAACAAAGCAAGCTCCTCACCTCTTGTTTGGTAAATAGATTGTGACTGGAGATACATATATTGTTGTTTTGTTTGTTTCGAGTGTTTTTGCTTTGTTTCGCTTTGGTTTTTGAAACACGGTTTCTCTGTGTGCCTCTGGTTGCCCTGAAACTCACTCTGTAGACCAGGCTGGCCTCAAACTCAAGAGCCTGTCTCTACCCTGCACCCCCAAGGCTGGGATTAAAAGCACCACCACCTCCTGGCTTGTTTTGTTATCTTAACCAGAGAGACATTTTGTAGTTGGGAGTGATGACTGGTGTTAGGAAGGAGAAAAGAAAGAAGAGAAAGCAAGGAAAGAAGTCAAACTGGGATTAGGATCAGGAAATAGCTCTCTGAGGAAGTAATACCTAAACTGATCCAGAAAGCGAAAATAGGAAGCAGGCAGGTGACCAAACGATGATGTCACAATGGAGCCCCCAGGGATTTGAAAAGGGAATGGCTGTGTGCCTAATGAGCAAGGCCAAGTGTGGCTTGAGAGGAATCTGGAGACACAAGTAGAGAGGTGCTTAGCCAAATCCTCAAGGCCGTGTTAAAGTGTTTGGGTTTTGTGTTAAATGCAGCAAGAGTCTTAACCAAAGGTACACCAAGTACAAAGCAAACAGAAACCGCCTTTCCCAGCACCCATTCTGAACCTACAACTGCCCAGGGCTTTAGCGTGAAACAGTTGGTTTCAAAGTCCCGCATTCTAACTGCCTGCTCAGAATTAATTCTTTTGTGAGTTACTCTGACCATAAAGAACAGGGATCCAGGCTAGATGTGAAATGTAAAAGAGAAGCTTAGCTATGGACTTAGTGGGGACGGATCAGTGTGTCATTCACAGAGTTCTGTTGGAGGTGGGGAACACTTCCGTCCTAAAGGTCCCACAGGGAAGGCCCTCCAGGGGAAATCAGCAGAGCATGGGTTTTCCACGATTAGTGTCTGCTGTATATTGTCCAGGTTGTCTCCAGGGCTCAGGTCGGCTCCCCAGCTAATCAGAGTCACCTCTATTGACAGATGTGGGAGATTGGCTAGAAGGAAGCACTTCACTGTCACCGAGTTTGAAGACAGATAAGACACTACCCCCAAAAGACTTAAACTCAAAGGGAGTAAAGAGGTCAAAGATTCCCTGGAAGTCTTGCACTCAGGTCTCAAGGGCACCAACTGGACTGGATAGCCATGGGTCAGGAACCCAAGTCTGAAGGACTGCTTGATTGGGAATAGGCATGGACCTTTTATGACAGGGGAGTCTGAGCCAATCAAAAGCTAATATACAGTGACAATACACACCTATCTATATGCATGAATACACATGCAAAAACGCTTTAGAGATAATTTAATGAGTCCCTGTCTTCATCTGTGTTTTCACTGAAGACCCAGCCTGGCTCCAGTGATAGTCCGGATGTAATGGTTACCCAGATGGTCACAGAACAAAACCAAGTCAGAAATCTGTGAAAGTGGCATTTAAAGAGGTGATGGGGGGAGGGGAGCTAGAGTAACTAGAATGCATTGTATAGATTATGAAATTGTCAAAGAACCAACTTACGTAAAAGATACATTCTGTACATACGTAAGATTGTCAAAGAGTATGGTGTAAAGATGCAGAGTGCCTCAGCCAAACTCGATAACAGTGAAGTGCTCCATTAACTTGTGTTCTACATTAGTGGAATGAACAACTATTGTCTGCATATTCATTTTAGAGACATTCATTACTAACACCTGGCAATCCCAGAAAACAAGAGTAGCAATGTATAGCCTAGTGAATCATTATAAAGCAGGGGGGGGGAGACTTTTTCCATTACCATAGAGTTCTTCTTATGTCTGAGTCTCTCTCAATATGACTCTGAGCTCATCAGTTGAGTTGACCCAATTGTGGCCAGTCTGCAGCCCTTAGAGGTTTCCTTGGGTGACATAATGTGCTCCCTACAAGCAGTTAGGCTGAGAGAATTCTGTCTAAAGGCAGAGTAAAAGGCAGAAGTGAGGATATAGCTGACTTTACCACTAAGCTGTTTTATCTTGAAGCTTCTGCCAAATTCGAGTAGCTTTGTGAAGGGGGGAGGGGGACAAGTTGCCTCAGGAGTTGCTAACATCACTGATTTTTATTCCGTTTGACGAGCACAACCAACAAACAGCCACTAGGTGTCGTCAAAGTCAAACTAATCCTCACTTCTGCACTTACGAAGCAAGTTGGTCTAGACAGCGGACTCGGGAGCTCCCCGGGGATAGATTAAAACAGCGTATATTCTGCACTGCTCTCTCAGTGAAAAGAGCTTCCCGCGAACAGCATCTGAAACTTCGGTTCTCAGATTTTAGTACCGAAAAAAGGCAGAGGGTGGAGACCCTTCTACGATGAACCGGAACCAGAGAGGCCTGCCTCGTAGCAATTTCAAATGTGCGGAGAATATGGTCTGGTTTTAGCAGCTTTTGTTTACTTTATGGCATTTACAAACAAGAAGGCGTTGTTCCGCTAAGTCTGTCCATTCGTTTACACGTGAAGGCAGTAAGACATCACCAAGTCTGAAGGCAGAGCCGCCTGACTCCACCTCAATTCCCCTCCTCTGTTTGCCTTTTCCAGTCCCCTCCCCTCCCGTCCCCCGCCACCCCTATCTCTCCCTCCTCTATTTCTTCTTTTCAGTTTTCTCCTAACTGATATCTAAATCTACCACCTTTACACACACTCAATGGAAATAATATTTCTTGACTTTGGAAAGTCAATGAAAGAGGAAACTAAAAGGAAAGAAAAGGAAGAGACGCTAGAGAATGGCTCAGCTTTTGAGTGCTTACTGCTCTGTTAGAGGACCCAGGTCCTGCTCCCAGCACCCACGTGGCAGCTCATCACTACCTGTAACTCTAGTTCCAGAGGAACAAAGTACCTCCTCTGTCCTCCATGGGCTCTAGTACATATACACACACTCAGGCACGTGTACATAAAATAAATAAATACTTAAAAATGAATAGGAGGAGGAGGAAAGGGCTGGGGGTGGGAAAGCAAGCAGGTCACTGCCCAAACCTACCCAAAAGTTATAGAAGGTAAGGTCACAGGGTGGGAACCAGTGGTGGGAGCTGCAGGAGGCATTTCCCTTCATCTTTCCTGCCTCAGACTCCGGATTCTTTATCATGTTTCAGGAATTTCTAATCTTACCACAGTCAGATGACTCACACGGGCTGACTGGCTGTCTAGGCTTCTACCAAACACCTGTAAAGATAAACCTTGGTGAAAGCAGCAGTCACTGCAGGGTGGCCTTTGCAAATGGCTAGGGGAATTTTCAGGGCTGAGTTCAATTTTCCTCCCCTAAAGGCTCACAGACCTTGATCTTACTTTCAGACATATTTGTGTCTGACAGCCAGAGGCTAATTACACACCAGGAATAACCTCCCATGGACTGAGACCTGCTTCTGCTCGGGGAGGGAGACACAGGAGTGCAACACAACCTAATTTGGGATGACAGAAGGTTCTGGTTTGCAAGCTACTCAGACCAACCCTCTTCCTCACTCACTCACCGCCCCAAGTTGCCTCTTAGGAAGTTGTCTCTCCCTCGGATCAATTGAGAGATTCTTTCTAACTAATGTTTCTCCATGCGAGGCATAAGAGAACAATGGGCCACACAGTCAGATTCAAAATATAAATCTTAATTATATAAATAGTGTCCTTCCAGGCAAGTGATAAAGAAAATAATCAAGGAACTCTATTCCCGAAGACTTACATAGGAATAAAGCCCTATAGAGAGAGATAAACCATACATAAGCAGATAATTATAGATCAACTCTTATTGCTAAGACAATAGACAACACTGAACCTTTAAAAAACACTTAATCCCTTCTAGGAGTTCTAGAAGCATTAGTTAGTTTAATGTTTTCATCAAGCACATATGGTACATATACTATAATTATAAAGCTAATGACCATGGAGTATAAATTTTTCATATATGCGTGTGT
Organism: Rattus rattus; assembly: GCF_011064425.1. Classification (NCBI taxonomy): domain Eukaryota; kingdom Metazoa; phylum Chordata; class Mammalia; order Rodentia; family Muridae; genus Rattus; species Rattus rattus. Next base: position 64,777,095 of record NC_046154.1, read on the forward strand.
GTGTGTGTGTGTGTCTGTGTGTGTGTGTGTGTGTGTGTGTGTGTCTGTGTGTCTGTGTAATTTGTTATAATTTGAACAGGGCTCTGAGCATGCCAGAGAGTCTGGAACATCTGTGAATTTAAAACAAAAACTAAAGGTATGTGTTACGCAGGTGACTAATATATTTGTGTGCTTCTGTGTAGAAGCCAGAGGACACCCTCAGGTCATGTACCTGAGGTACATTTCTCCGGTACCACTTATGTTTTTCACCTTTTTAAAACATAAACCAAGTCTCTTATTGGCCTTGAACTTGTCAAGTAAGCTAGGCTGAGTCCTAGGAATCTACCTGGGCTACCTCAAACCCCCCCCCACACACACACACACCCCCGCCAAATTCCAAGATTTTTTGTTTTTTTGTTTTTTAAGTGGATTCTGGTAGTTAATGCAAGAATTGGTGCTGGCGAAGTGAGAACTTTACAGATTGAGTTCTTCCCTCAACCATAATTCAATTTCAAAACTGGAAGTTAAACCCCTGAAAATAATTTAAAATAGTTTAAAATTACTAATCTGTATTCAAATAAAGAAAACAGGCTTGTCGATCACCCCTTCTCTCTCTCTCTCTCTCTCTCTCTCTCTCTCTCTCTCTCTCTCTCTCTCTCTCTCTCTCTCTCCTCTCCCTCTCTCAATTTAATTGAATGCTCTGTCAGTCAACTTAGGTCTCTCTTTATTCCCTTTTGATACAGAGGAATCAGTTGAAAGCTGTTTGTTTTCTGTCTATTTTAAAAAATACTTAAACCCTGACTATTTCTAGGATTTTTAAAAAAATTTTATATTGGGAATAGTATCACATTGCTGACAACTACTTACTTTATCCTCTGTTTCCTTCCCTGAGTTGTGTCCCTGTTTTAGGTTTCATTTCTTATTACTAACAACTGAAAATGAACTTTTCTTAATTAAATTATTATTAGAGAAGACATTTAGCAATGAAACAGAATACCACACAAAATCGTGAAGGCACTGCCCTTGCACTGGGACACTGCCAGATGGGGATTTAGGGATTAACTATTCGGAATGCTGGCATTATTAAGGAGAAAGTAAAAATAAGACTTTTCCTTATTATTCAGCGAACCTCTGCTCAAATTATGTTAGAACCAAGGCAGAGAAGAAAAGTGAAATAATAAATGTAAACAAAATAGAAGAAAAATCAGTGATTAAAACAACAAAATCGTATCCGCCGCCATCATAATTTAGGAAAGACTGCATTACTTTAGACACATGTGCCTCCATAGGCCTGTATCCCAGCACTAGTACACAGAAGCTCAGTAGCAGAGCACTTGCTTGTTGTGTTAAGGGTCCTGAGTTCAATGCCAAGTACCCAGAATTTCATGAAGAGCTAGATGAGGAGTGAAGGAGAAAGGAGGGGAGAGGGAGAGGAGAGGAGAGGAGAGGGAATAGAGAGAGGAGAGGAGGGAGAAGAGGGAGAGGGGAGAGGGAGAGGGAATAGGGAGAGAGGAGAGGGGAGAGGGAGGGGGAGAGGAGGGGAGAGGGGGAGGGAGGGAGAGGAGAGGAGAGGAGAGGAGAGGAGAGGAGAGGAGAGGAGGAGAGGAGAGGAGAGGAGGTCCCTTTACTTCATTAAGCTCTGTGTAGGTGTCTTGGGTCTCCCTTATGAAGCTTAAGAATCACTAAGCAAATGCTACTCACCAGAGGCATTGACTTTTCATCACTAGACAGCTTCCTACAATCCCTGGACTCCTTAGACTTTGAAAATCAAATGAATCAATACAACTGGAATTGTGGATATCAGCTCTGCTATTATACTTGAACCAAGAACCAATAGTATGGCTGATCACAATCTACGTATCCTTTAAAACTAAACAGGGGTTTCCTATACCCATGCAGCCAAGGTCCGGGGCACCTGGCTGTCCTTCACTGGAGGCAGAACTGCAGGGGACAGAACCCCTTTCTGCAGTCTTTGCAAATTGTCTTATGCCCTCTGGTTGATTGAGGTCCAATCAACCTCAGGGGCATGGAGACAAGGGAAGCTTCCCTACCCTGCTTGCCTGCCATCAGCATGCTCCTAACCCTGGTTACAGTATGAGCAAGACTAATCTGTGAAATGTTCCCAAGCCTTTGCTCAGGGATGAAAGAAATTTGAAATCCTGAGCAGGAAGTCAGGCAGGAGAGGGACAGCGGATTTAATTCATTCCTCTCGGAAATCCTGGAACCACTCCTCCGATGTATGTAATTAAATGTGGCTCTCAGTTATTAATGCTACAGGATATTGTCAAAAAAGAAATACGAGTGCTTTCTGGAACCTGGCCATCATTGCCCAACTCCCCCCATAGTCCAGTTATGATCATCCAAATATGAGAAACAAGGAGCGAGCAAAATGAACAAAAGCATAGGAGAAAAAAATGAACAACTCCAGGAATTAGTTTTATTGCCAACGTTGAACCTAGCCAGATGATGTAAGCAGATTAAGATGAAACTGGCAAGCCTAGCCACTCCTAAGAACAATCAGAGACTGGAAGATATGAAGGAGAGAGCATCACACCAGCTCAAGAGGACAGTTTTTCAGAGATTGCCTTCATCCATAACTTCCTCATGGATCATCTTAAATGTAAACAGAGAATTGATGCACACAGCCATGCATGCTAATAGATGTAGTAATTTATAATTAAACTCAAAAATTTGTTATTATTTTTATTATTTTTGTTTTTACTTTTATTGAACATTTTATGTATTTACATTTCAAATGTTCTCCCCTTTCTTCCCTCTCTCATCCCCCTTTCTTCTATATCCCACCCACCCACTCCACCTCACCACTCTGGCATTTCCCTACACTGGGGAAAAGATCCCTTCACAGGACCAAAGGCTTCTCCTCCTATTGATGCCAGACAAGGCCATCGTCTGCTACATATGCAGCTGGTGCCATGGGTTGCTGTACTCTTTGGTTGGTGGTTTAGTCCCTGGGAGCCTTGGGGGATCTTATTGGTTGATATTGTTGTTCTTCCTATGAGGTTGCAAACCCCTTCAGCTCCTTACTGATGTATTTTTTAAAGAAAAAAGGAAATCTCACTTTTTAATCTTTCACATTCAAATGTATTCCAGTAAGTAATAAATCAACTGGTTATTTGTCCTTTTAATGATTTGCTGGCTTATCAAAGTTATACCCTTGTTAGCTTTTATGAGGCTTATCATCTGAAGGCAGCCTCCAAAATTAGAAGCTCATAAATTATTAGCTACATGTCTGGATGTGTAGCTGCTGACGGGGGAGCACTTACAGATCGCTTCTCCCTCCTCACTCAGCCAGGTGATTATTCTATGTCCCCTGGAGCTATCTTATAACTTAGAGAACATTCTGTTGATGTGCTCAGTGCAAGGAACTGGAAAAGCATCTTCCAAGGTGGCTTGGGAGAAGCTCGGCAATCTGCTTATGCCAGTCACATTTAGAAGTCACCAAGCCAAAGTTTAGAGCAGGGACTGAAGGAACAGCCATCCAGAGCCTGCCCCACATGTAGCATATATATATATATATATATATATATATATATATATATATATATATATATATATATACAGCCACCAAAACTAGATAAGATGGATGAAGGTAAAAAGTGCATGCTGAAAGGGACCGGCTATAGATCTCTCCTGAGAGACACATCCAGAGCATGTCCAATACAGAGGTCAATGGTAACAGCAAACCACTGAACTGAGAATGGGACCCCGGCTGGAGGAATTAGAGAAAGGATTGAAAGAGCTGAAGGGCATTGCGACCCCATAAGAACAACAATGCCAAGCAACCAAAGCTTCCAGGGACTAAACCACTACCCAAAGACTGTACACGGACAGACCCATGGCTCCAACTGCATAGGTAGTAGTGAATAGCCTTGTTGGGGCACCAGTGGAAGGGGCTTGTCAGGGGGCGATGGGGAGGGAAACACCCTTACAGAAGAAGGGGAAGGGGAGGGAATAGGGGTCATATGGATAGGAAACCAGAAAAGGGAATAACATTTGAAATGTAAATAAAGAAATATCCACTTAAAAAAAAGTCACCAAGGCAACTTTTCTGTGTGTTCTGAAGACAGTTGTAGATATCAATATTTGTTTTCTATTTCTATCAAAACATTTCAAATACATTGTCAGATCTTACAAATCTGGACTCAGATCCTATCGATTTCGGAAGTCCAAACATTTGCTAAAATTATACGTTTTATACTGGGTTCTTTTTCTAACTGTTTTAAAATTATGTAGCAAAGGACTAGTAGAGCTGCTTCAGAGTTTCTGACAAAGGAAAAGTTTTCATGAACCTCAAAATTGTTTTCTTAGCTCAATGTGGATATGAAAATACGTATGACAATGGAGAACAGAGGGATGATAGTTAATTTAGATCTAGATAATTGTTGGAGAAAGATAGATATAAAATGTTGAATTTGTGTAGAATAAAGACTGTCCTCAAATTTCTTTCCAGGCCTAAAACCTCATGTCTCTGATTATCTCAGAATTGATTCTCCTGGAACCCAAATTTGCCTAATAAATTCATGCTAGCATTATCCATGCCCATTTTAAAATATCACTAGAAAATAATTTTTCCCTGGGCAAGATATCGTGCTGTCATTCATGGGTTTGACTGGCAGAAGAACTCAAACTGAACTCATAGAGGTCACCATCACTATAACAAAGCACAAAACATGGAGCTAAAGAAGGCAAGCTAGCAACAAACCATACCGGTGACAGCGTGTTAGTATGATTACCACAGGGTCAGTCCAGATGCTTAAAAGTACAGGAAGTCAATGCTGCTGGAACACTTAGTGGTTCAAAGAGTGAATCCACCTCTGCCCAATCCAATTCCCAATGGGTGTACACATATGCTGATTCCTAGACTACTCCATCAAATATGGAAATCTTCACCTTCCTGAGAAACAGTAGGCTTGCATTTCCCCTCATATTCATATTGGGCATGTGGTCCCTGTTCCATCAAAGGGAAGGAAGGAGGGGAGGAAAGAAGAGAGAAGAAAGGAGCAGAAGGGCAGAGGAGAGGAGAGAGACGGTGCGGGGAGGGGAGGAAGGAGGAAGATAAGGAGGAGGAAGAGAAACCAGTGTGTGAACGAGAACAAAATGTATGCAGGCAGAGTCTAGGCAGCAGAGTGTCATTTGTCACATCCTGTGCTATGTTACTTTCCAATAAGCAAAGCCCATGCCAGCCTTGGAGGATAGATGTGTGAGAAAGGAAGAAAGGTTGTTGGGCTAAGCCACTCAGATATTTAAGTTGTTTATTACTGGCACAAAACCTAGCCTGTGCTTCCTGTTGTGAGAGTCAACCCAGAATTAAACACTGCTGATTCTGAATTGAGGCAGCACCCTCTTGGAGTCACTTGCAACTGACCAGTGAGGTTGACTCAGTGTTGCATAATTAGAGCAAAGTGAACTAGGAAGCAAGGGCATTGTGAGACACATAAAAAAAAAATGATGGACAGTTGCAGTATCTACATATCTCTCTGGAGATTACAGCAAATCTGCCTGTCAAACACCATAGCAATTCACTCATCCACTCAGTGTTTAGGATAGAGCATCTGTATACACTAAAAACCCGAGTAAATTGTACATATCTCTCTTCTCCAGCCATAATCACTTTTTTTCAAAAGAGTTCTTTTGTTGTTGTTGTTGTTGTTGTTTTAATTGCAAACTGTCTTCATCATCTACTTTGATGCTAAATAAAAAGTCCTGTAGTCCTTGACCAGTACTTCTTGTTGTTATAGATGACAGAGTAGACTTCATCGTATTGTACAATGACCATGTTGGCGGTGTTATCCAGTAGTCTCAGAGAAATGGCTTGGCCTTTGGATCTTCACCTACAGCACAAACTCCAGTGGAAAAAAACAGCCATTTGTTTATTGCTACTAAACACCTGCTCAGACTTCAACGGGCAGTACAAAAAGCTGGGAAAGTGCACAGGCAAAAGAGTCACTTCTGTATGGTATTGCCAGAGGTGTACACACAGGCAAAATCTTTATAAAAATGGAGCCACCGGCGTTTCTTACCTAATGCTGAACTTTTATCAAAGAATATTTCTTTCCAACTTGTTATTTCACTGTATAACCATACAGTGTCTTCTCTTTCCCTTCAGGATATGCAAACCACAGAATTCCGATGACTCATCCCAAAATAGCTTATGAATATGCCAGGGGCGGAAGGGTATGCTGTTTGGTTCTTTAAGACTTCCTGCCAAACTGAAAAAAAAAATAATAATTGAGCCACTGAACACATGAAGATATTTGGGACTAATTGTGAGGAATAATGAGAATCTAATCTTTTATAGTTCTCAGCTTAGCAACAGCTAACCCAACATGTCCAGTTGCGTCCTGTTTGCTATACATGTGACTCCTCAGAGTAACAATAACACTAGTAGCAAAATTCTTTCATCGTTGAAAATGCTACAGTCTGTACATTTTTAGACTTCTTGCCAGAGCCATAACGGAAAGAAATTAGGAAATAGACATACGGCATATGTCTTTAAAATAAATAGCCAGGAACTAATATATGGAGTTACAAATCTACATAAAGCATTGCACTGGCTAGTTTTTAGATCATCTTGACCCTGGCTGGAGTCATTGGGAAGGAGGGAACCTCAGTTAAGAAAGTACTCCAGGGCTGGAGAGATGGCTCAGTGGTTAAGAGCACTGACTGCTCTTTCAGAGGTCCTGAGTTCAATTCCCAGCAACTACATGGTGGTTCACAACCATCTGTAATGGGATCTGATGCCCTCTTCTGGTGTGTCTGAAGACAGCTACAGTGTACTCATATAGGTAAAGTAAATAAATGTCTAAAAAAACAAATTTAAAAAAAAAAGTCCTCCAACCAAACTGACCTGTGTGAGTTTTCTTGTTTGAGATAGATGTAGGAGCTCACTGTGGGTGGTACGATCCCTGGGCCCTGGGTGTATGAGGGTTGGGGGTGGAAGAGAATAGACAGATATCCTAGTACTCTAAGGGAGTAAGCAAGCCAGTAAGCAGCACTCTACTATGGCCTCTACATCAAGTCCTGTCTCATAGTCCCTAGACTGTATATTACCAGTTGCGAACTGAATGAAACTCCTCCCCAAGTTGCTTGTGGACATACAGTTTCATCACAGCAATAGAAAGTGAAAGTCAATCAGTCCACAAAACAGCTATGCTGGCCTCCCTGTCACTCAATAGGCCCCAAGGCACTAGCTTCCCATATGCAAATTAAGGGTGATAATACTATTGTCTGGGCCTATGGACTTTAAAAGGATTGGATTCGAGCTGTCTGCCCAAAAGGATAATGACTCTACCAAAAAAATGAACTCTCTGGTAGAGTCTCACCAACGGGGCTACAGCCTGGAGGCTAAAGCCACTGAGTAACCCTGGAGTGGTCACCTTCCTACAAGCACAGTGCTGGAGCAGACTGGTTTGTTGCTGTAGTTTTGAGCACAGGCTCCAGAACCAATCAGGCCAAACTGCAGTCCCATTGTCTGACCTCTCAGCTGCACAGCCACCAGAAAGTCACCTAGACTTTCAACTTCAAATTTTAAATGAAACATAAGATAATTAGTAATCACAATAATAATAATAATAATAATAATAATAATGCTTCTTAGAGAGTCATGGCACTTTAAATGCACAGTGGGTGCAGCAGTAATCTGCTGTAAAGACAAATCAGTAAATACTTCTACAATGCAATAAAACTGGAAGGACCTGGTCTCTCCAAAAGCAAATATTAAAGGAAAACAAATGTCAACAAGGCCAGGTTTTACAGTCCTTATCCTGAAAGCAGCCTAAGTTAGAAAATAAACAGCTGAGAAGTTTGTTTGATGTAGTTTACACAGGATCAAAATATTTGTGCAGATCTTTCCAGATCAAGATATAGGTCTTCTTGAAACAAATTTATTTGCCATGTTTCCTTTTTTCTTATAGAGGAAGGATACAAGCAAACAACTTAAAAATGTTTCAAACGACAGCTCTGTGCTCCAAAGCCACTTGGAGTTTGAAAAGATTGCCCAAACTGAGGACAGCTGAGAGCAGATGAGGGAACCCCACAGAAGAGTACACCAACTGGTTGTCCAGTGTCAAATAAATGGTCAGTCCTGAAAGCATGCATACATACATGTAACATTATATGTGCTGAATAGGTTATATTTAGACATCCATATGTATATGTGAATACATATATGCATGCATCACAATCAATGGAAAAGAAGGCCATGAATTTGACCAGAGTTTTGAGAGATATATGGGAGGGTTAGGGCAGAGGAAGGAGAAGAGAGAAATGTTAAAACTAAATAAGTTTTTTTAAAAAAGGGGGGGGTAGCAATACTCAGCTATCCTTAGCACTTATCCATCTTGCTTCAGGGTCTGCCCTGCGATCCCAGATCAACTACAGTGAAGATGTCACACCTCTGCCATATATAAAGCAAGTGCACTAATACCTGTCTGCCTTATTATACACTGGATGGAAATAGCATGGTTTTGATTAATAAAACATAAGCTACCCTTCTCATTTTAATTTTACTTTAAAACTTAAAGCACTTTGACTAATTCATGCAAAATTCTGAAACATATATCTGAAAAGAAACAAAAATTCTCTTTCTTTCTTTCTTTCTTTCTTTTCTTTTCTTTCTTCCTTCCTTTCTTTCTTTCTTACATACCCAAAGATATAGAGGCTGTCAAGAAATAGTTAAGGCAAAACTTTCAGATCATGGAGAAACATGGTCTTGTCAAGATCATGTCTTAACAAGAGTTAATCACAGGACAACACACTGAGTAGGTTCACGTGTTAAAAATAGAACCAAAGGGAATAACACTCGAAATGTATATAAGAAATATTCACGTTAATAAAAAAAATAGAACCAAATATTTCATTCGGTATTCATTTTATCCAGTATTCAGTTGACATGACTATCATCCTATTCCCACCCAGTTGGTACTTAATGTGAAGATCATAGGTCTAGACAAAGCCATCAGTAGAATTAGGCGTCTATTATTCTTCCTAGAGTTAGGTGTCTATGTCAGCACCATCCCGCAGACGTTAAAATGGTGACAACAGTATGGAGGTGTTAGCCTATGATGTTATTCCTAGCACAGTATTAAAATTGGAAATAGATCTACCTGAAGACACAGCTATACCACTCGGGCATATACCCAAAAGATGCCCCATGCCACAAGGGCACATGCTCCACTATGTTCATAGCAGCCTCATTTGTGACAGCCAGAACCCAGAAAAAGTCCAGATGTCCCACAACAGAAGAATGGATTCAGAAAATGTGGTTTAGTTACACGGAATACTATTCAGCTATTAAGAACAAGGACATGTGAGTTTTGCAGGGAAATGGATGGAACTGGAAAATATCATCCTGCGTGAGGTAACTCAGACCCAAAAGGAATGCATGGTATGTACTCAGTAATAAATGGATATTAGCTAAAAAAAAAATACAGATACAGTCCACAGAACTCAAGAAGGTTAACAAGCCAAAGGGCCCAAGTGAGGATGCTTCAATCCCACTTGGGAGGAAGAAGAAAGTAGATGACAGAGGGAGGGAAGGAAGTGGATGGGAGGAGGAGAGGCAAGAGAAAAGGGGAACATGATCAGGTATTGGGGTAGAGACCAGGAGTGGAGCCCCAAGGGCCAGAAGAATAAATGAAAATATACAACCTAGGTATGTTGGATGAGCCTCTAGAATGTACCAGAGACCTGGGAAGTGAGAGAAACTCAAGACTCAAAGGGAGGGACCTTGGATGAAATGCCCAACAATGGGGAGAGAGAACTTGTAGAGTCCACCTCCAGTAGAAAGACAAGCATCAGGTGGAGGGATGGGGTTGCCATTTCAGTCAGGAATTCTGACCCAGTGTTGTTCCTGTCTGAGAGAACTGCAGGAACAAAAATGGAGAATAGACTGGGGAAAGGAGGTCCAATGACCAGCCCAAATTGGGACCCATCTCAGAGGAAGGCTCCAGGGCCTGACACTATTACCAATGCTATGGTATGCTTACAGACAGGAGCCTAGCATGGCTGCCCTCCAGGAGGCCCAATAAGTAGCTGACTGAAATGGAGGCAGATATTTGCACCCAACTAATGGTCTGAAGTGGGGAGCCCCTGTAGTTGAATTGGGGAAAGTCTGGAAGAGGTTGAGGAGGAAAACCAGCCTTCTTAACTAACCTGGACCCCTGAGATCTCTAGGACACTGAGCCACCAACCAGGCTGCACACCCTGGCTGGTCTGAGGCCCCCCAACATATATACAGCAAAGGACTGCCTTGTCTGGCCTCAGTGAGAGAAGACACACTTAGTCCTTGAGAGACTTGCAGCCCCAGGGAGAGGGGAGGTCTGCTGGGGTGTGGGGAGGAGGAGGAATGGTTTGGGGAACTGTGAGTGGGCAGAACAGGAGAGGGGGTTAGCAACTGGACTGTGAGGAAAGATTAAAGATAATAATTTTTTTGAAAATTGATGCCAACTGAGCACATTAAATTCTATGTGTACTGTCCTAAAAAAAATCGTTCCTTTGAAAGTGAAAAAAGCAAAACAAAACAAAACAAAAAATGCCACCTATGCTGAAATAGAAGATATGATGTGGGGGGCTAGAAGGAAACTGAGAAGGCCATGGCCCCTCACAACTCTCCAAACTTCCAGAAGACAACTTCCTAAACAGACCTAAGATGGAACGCTTCAGGCAATACCACAGTCAGACGGTCCCCTCCCAAGCATGTCATAGCATCTCCTCTAGAGATGAGCTGGAGACAACCTCCAGATTCCTGTCTGCTGGCCGAACAGCTGGAGTGTCAGAGCCTCACATGAATCAGACTCATCAGATTTAAAAAAAAAAAAAAAAAAGCCCAAGACATACAGATGACATGCCAATCGCTTATAACTTGTTATTTCCAGCCAGTGGCAGGCACCATGCTCCTCCAGAGATTACCAGAGTTACTTTCTCCTTACGCTCTAAAACACTCCTAAAATTATAGCCACTGACATTTGGACAGTCTCTTGTCATTCAGAGGGTTCAGTATCCCCAGACACATCCTCCACTCCCAACCACCCCTCTGCCAACGCAGGCCCTTGCTTCACTCAGCTCAGAGATAACAGGCAGGAAAGAGCTCCAGATGTCCTAAAAGCCTCTGAAAACCGTTGTCTGGCATCAGAGATATAGGAGGGTTTTTTTCTCACAGGGAAAACATGGCTTTTTTTCTCTCAAAGGCAGTGCATTAGCCCTCAGTAAGACACTGGGTCATGCCCAAGCTTCCTGTAAATGTAAGGCTCATCTGTCACCGCAGTGGAAAGGTAAATCTAATGAAATTCCCCCAGGACAGTACATGATCAAGGGATCTCAAAGAGGGTTAAACCAAAGGCATCCTGGAAAGCCACAGTAGTACACAACCTGGTTCTTTTATTTTTCTTGTCGTATTCAAACAACATGCCTCCCCATCTTCCATGTAGGTTCCCCATCCTACTATGCCACCCTGCTCCTGCGACATGCCAGGAACAATGATGGACATGTGGGATATTTTCTTCCAGACGTAAAGAAACAAGTGAAGAAATAAGTACAGGAGGAAAGTAAAGAAATGGCTAATGAAGAGGGGAGACGCACTTTCTGGCCAATCAGTATTTATTCTACGACTATAACTTTTACGATTATTTTGTGTATAGTCACATCTTGCATCTAAAAATGAACGTATGAAATTTGACTCTGTGCATTGACAGTGCCCTGGTACTCAGATGAATTTAAAAAGCTTCCATGCATATTAAAATATCTCTAAAAGGAAGGAAATGAAACGGCATGCTACTCCATCAGCAGGCTCCATACTTTTTGAATAGGGTTAGACCTAAACCAAACCAGGGGGACTACTGGAACATGTGTGTAGCTTCTTAATGTGACCCTTTACCCTTACTCCTCAATTCAGCCTCTACTCTGCAGGAGTTAGATCCATAACAAGCAGTTGCGAAACCATGAAAGAGGAGCATGGTGCCTAACTCTGGCTGGAAATAACCATGTCCCTTCCCCTGTTCAAGACTATGAATCATGCTTGTACCTGAGTGTACTAGGAAAATCTGAAGCAGAAACTACAGAATCCATCTGCCAACAGAGACCAGGCTTTTAATTTCTCTTTGCTGTCACCCAGCTTTTCGTGAGGGACTGATAACTTCATTGTTGACCTTTCCTAGTATTTCAGGGTAACTTGATCATTATTGGCCATAGTAGGGCAAGCAGATCCTTGACTTTCTCGTGAATCTTATACACTCATATTAATAAAAGAATAACTTACAATGTTTCTCAGAAAAAGAATTTCTAAGTTGTTCAAGATTTTTAAAAAGACATCAGGTTTTCAACTAAGAAATGTTGATAATGGGAAAATAGTCTTTGGTTATGTAATACCACATGGTCAGCCCTGAAAACATACATACAAGTAATATTAATCAGGCTGAGCAGTTGTATTTATATATTTTGGAATTTATATGTACACATATATGCTATATGTACACAAAACGATGAATAAAAAAAAGATAAATTTGAGAAAGAGCAAGGAAAGGAGGCTTTGAAAGACAGAAAGGGGAAGGGGTAAATAATATAATTAATTATACTATAATCTGAAAAATATAAGAGCTAATTTTGCAATACTAGGTTTGTAGGAGGCGCAAACAACTCATAATGAAAAACGAGAGATACTTTTGAAATGTTAAGAAAGAAGAGAGTTCCTGGGAAGTTAAAACACATATTAAAAGTGCATAAATGAGCAAGAGAAAAAGCAAGGGTAGGTGGGGCTGGTATAAACTGCTGGGGCTGGACCAGAAAAGAGAAGTAAGGGGAAACGTGTCCGAACGATGAAGAACTCAATTAGTACTGGGAGTGGTCGGAATGAGGGGCCTGCGCTGAAATGGCCTGCTCTTGATTGCAAGCGCTGAAAATAATGTAGCAATCAATCGGCACGTGTGCAGGAAGACAGGCACAGAGCAAAGAAAAAGAAAAGCCTTGAGGGGCCAGCAAAGCCAGCTGGGGATAACCCGCAAAAGTAAGGGCAGTAGAGTAGGAAGGCAAATGCGTAGAGACAGCCTGCACACAGAGAGCTGGCGCTGTGGGTCCGAAGCCTTGAAGGCCATTTGCGCTAAGCAGTCCTAACAAATGTGTTAATCATTTCCTTATTTTCCCCTGCTTGGTTTTACCACCTCCTTGCATGCTGCTTGCTCACAGCAGGTAGCTGATTGAAAGAGGCGGGATGATAGAAACATTGACTGAGACATTTTGAGCAGCTTAGGTGAGAGATAACTCAGCCCCAGGAAGAGTCTTCTTTAAAGATCCCAGACCTGTGTATTGCTTTGAGCTCATTTTGCAGTAGCCCAAGCAAAGAGACTCAGTAAGAATGGCCTCCCAACCAGGACAAAGCTCACTGCTTATCTTTCTCTGCAACTACAGCTGGCTTAGAAGCAGATTGCCCTTTGCTGTGCTTCACGGTCTGCTGCACCGCAGAAGAAATGTCTGAGATTGCATTTCTGTTGTGACTCATCTCGACAGGGAACGTTGCAAGACACGGAAGGCAGACACCTCAAAATCCTCAGAAAAATAAGCAAGGAGCCCATCAGCCCATGATACAGAGTCCCATCATGCAGGGCTGGCCATCATTCACAACGTGGCTGGCTTTTTAAAAAATTACTAAATGCGAAGGAAAGAGAAGGGAGAAAGAGAAGAGAGGAGGAGAAACGTATTTCGCAATGTAGGAGAGGGGATGGTAAATGACAGGACAATGTGGGTCCATTTCACAGAACTTTTCACTTAAAAGACTGTTTATAATGGCAATGTATACAAATTCTTTTTATTTATTTGTTTTTATTATTATTATTATTATTATTATTATTATTATTATTATTATTATTTTGCTTTTTCCTGGAGCAAGTTAGAAAGGTATCACTCTGTCATCGTCCACCTGGTAGCATGTTGATTGCCTCGAATTGAATTGAAAATGAATTACTCATTTATGTGGTGGCCGAAACATTCAGTTATTTATTGATCAAACAAAAAGCTGCCTACTTTCCCCTCCCTCAAGCTCTGATGGGCTACGTCATAGGATGTCTGTAAACATTAAACAAGATTAGACAAGATTAATTTGATCAGAATCAGGACAGTATTCTTGCTACCCAAAGAAACCATCTCCAGAGAAGGTCATCAAAAAAGAGAAGCTTTGTAGAGTGATTTTTTTCTATTGAAGATGAATGTGTATCCGAGAAGGCAGGAAAGTCAGGGAAATTCTCAGAGGCCAGAAGTGATGAGAAGTCAAATAACCACAGAGCCAAGCAAGGACCTGAGTCAGCATTTGCCTTGTGGGTCTTTGTGACTCAGGAGGACCAAGGACTCGGTGCTAATAAGTTGAAAAACAACATGAAAGCTGGGATTTCCAAAATACAACGGTGTCAAAGGCACACTGAGAAACTCTCCATACCACAGTCAACATGTGAGAAATTAAATCTGTATCAGAAACCTACAGGCAAAATTCTTTCAGCCAGAGAAATCAAAGGGCCCCCGATCACCAACCCTGTGAAAATCTAATAATGAAAATAAAGCCAGAGACACAGACTGAGAGATCCCCAGGTTTCTGATGCCATCAAGCCCCTGACAGAAGTAAAATGACCAACTCAAAGCAAAGGTTCTTGCGTGGGCTCCACAGCCCCTACACTTCATAGGATCTATATAACCGGGTAGGGAAATGTTATGTATGTTTTTATAACTGGTGTTTCATAACCTAGTATTTCTTACTACTACAAGCATAAAAAGCAGAAATCGTGGTCTTGATAATAATAGCTAGCATTTTCTCTAACATGTCAGGTATTTTCATGTCACGACAACTGTTCTAATGACCACTAAACACCATTTGTGCTTATTGGGATTCTACTACTCAATTTAATCAGCTTAGAGCCTCTTGTTATTTAATGTGTTTATTTTTTGAATGGTTTTTTAAGTGTTCGTAGTCACCAGTCTTGATATCAGAGGCCTGCATAGAAGTGGAGACAGGAACGGCGGGTTTGAGACTAACCTGAGCTACAGAATGAATTCAAGGCCAACCTGGGCGTTCTAGTGAGACACTGTCTTAAAAAACAAAAGTAAAAACAGGCTTGAAGGTCTAGCTCAGTGGTGGAGTGCATAGCCAGTGTGAGGCTAGAGGCTCAATGCCCAGTGCTGTAAAATATGTATATGCTAGTCTACCACAACGGGTTTTTACACACGCGTGTGTGCTTGTGCCTCTATTCCACCATGACTGGCTTCTATCATTATTTATTATTATTTGAAGCATTCCTAGGGTATACCTAACAAAATCATCTGTGTTAAAAGCAATATTACAAAAGCAAATTCAGAAATATGTACCTGAGCAAAATGTCACTCTGGACTCCAAAAGGACATACAATTATCAGTCCAGTAGAAGTTTATAGAACTAGGAAAGAAATGCAGGAGAAGGGAATGGGGGGAGGGGGGCTTCTTGAAAATGTCAGTCAAGTTGGGGATTTAGCTCAGTGGTAGAGCGTTTGCCTAGCAACCGCAAGGCCCTGGGTTCAGTCCCCAGCTCCGAAAAAAGGAGAAAAAAAAAAAAAAAGAAAATGTCAGTCAAATTTAATTTCTTCCCAGTTTTAAACACTTAAGAAATTTAATTAAAATGTTTTTGTTGGGCGTTAATGTTCTATTACAGATATCTGTCACCAATTCAAAAACGAAAGAAGAGTGGAAAGGGAAGACGTTGGAGAGGGACTTTGCAGGTCATCCAGCCGTAGTCCCCGGGTTATTTAAATTGCCTTTAGATGCTCCTAGTTAATTCCATGTCACTGATGGAAGAATTTATGCTGCAAATTACATATCTTCTTCTTCACTCTCCTGAGAAAATAAACTGTTTACATTTACCACTTGGCATTTAAAGCATTTAAATTTAGTTTTTAGATGTTCCTAGGCAAGAGCCTGAGTTCAGGTGTTCCTCTGCAATTTGTAAAATGAGACTGAGTGGTCGCACTGGGTCTTCAGTCTCTTGGCCGAATCTAAGAGCAAAATATCTCCATGTTTGTGTTTGTGTTCAGGCTGACCCACCGAGTGCACTCTCTACCAGAACTTCAAAGGAGACTCTGAGAGGAGGGGCTTGTTGCAGCTGGAGGATCTTCCCCTGTCCCTCCGCTGTTTACTCCTGCAGTGTTTGAAGCCCCTTTCATCTCCAGTTCTCAGACTCCAGAACAATAGCCCCACTCTGACATTTGCATCTAACCCTCTGGGTCTTATCTGTCACAGGAGCTTCACGCTTTGATGATTCTGTGGCTGCCCTCCGTTGGATAATTGCAGTGTACACTATCTGGCATGAGTAATGTCTAAAGTCAACGTTGCAGTCTCCAGAGAGCAGGTATTGAGACATCCACAGGCCTTCTTCTTGTGGAAGGGCAGACTTGGAAGGACTCTCTACGGGTAGCCACACTTCAAGGCCTATTTCGCTAGGACTCATACATGGTTTGAGATCTCCGATGCTGTCCTGTGACTCTGGTGAATCCAAATGTCTTGTTCTACTTTCAATCTCATACTTCAGCAAGGGGGGCTGGCATGTCCAGTGAGACTGAAAAGCGGTGTTTTCTGAATGTTTCCTAAAAGGATACAATAAATTATACTTTTCAAGCTGGAGAAAAATCTCCCTGAAGATGTGGTTCACCAGCCTCCTCCTCTACATCCTCTCACTTTCCAGCAGAGACTCCCCTCTTTCTTGGTACTGTTAAATGGCAAAAGGCCGGAGCAGAAAAACCGGCAGTCTATCACTTTTTGTGTACAATGGAGGGGAAGTGGAAAATTCACACCTACTCCTACATACTTTTGTAAAGGGGACACGCAAGTAGAAGTCTGAACACCGTGCAGCCGGTTACCGAGAAGAGAGGAAGGGAAAGAAGTTAAAAGGGGGTTACAAGTTTATACCACGTGGCTGAAAGTGTCGAGGTGTGCCATGACACTACCTCGGTATCAAATTACTGAAAAGATAGATCAAACTGATGAGACAAAAACAAAGAAAAAACTACAACAATGAAAAAAAAACCTACAACAATGAAGCCAATATTTATGGGAAAGAATATTTCCAACAGAAAGGGTAAGGTGGGAATGAAGTTATGAGTCCAGAGAACTCAGGGCCGGATGGTTCACTTGGCCTTGGCAAAGGGTGAGGGGCAGATTAAAAGCAGCAAACAGGACCTGTCATCTTAATGGGTCTGCTGTTTAAGGGTACACATAAAGCACTTCTGAACTAACTTAGACCTACCATAAGATGAGCAAACGAACGCATACAGAGGCATTCACTTTACTATTATTGCCTATGTGTATAAATATATACATAGCCAGAACATGTGGGTGTCTGTCTGTATTATGCCTACCTATATATTGTAGTGATGTCCACAGAAAGGCTAAACACGAGGTGCCCCCGCAGCAGTGAAGACACAAACTTCAGCTTCTAATGTCATGTCTCGTTCATGAGAACAAGGAACCCTCATTTCCATAGTCCTGGTCTTCACTCAACAGCTTTCAAACTAAGTTTTGAGTGACCTATAAGAACTGGATATTGTTAAGGGCTGGGTATAGCTGAGGGCTGGAAAGGTATCTTAGAGGTGATGAGCCTCAGGGGCCATACCAGAGGACGTAAGGTATATCCTCACCATCCACATGGGAGACAGCAACTGTCTGAAGTCAAATTCGAGGGGATGCAAAACCCTTGGCATCCTCTGGCTTCCATAGACACCAGACATACAAAAGTTACACAGACATCCATCCAGGCAAAATATCCACACACATCCAATAGATAATGTTGTTATCGTTATTCAGAAATCTCTGCTTCCTAACCTCTTTCCCTCACCTTGACATTTTTAGTCAAATCAAGTTCTTCAGGGGGTTTATCAAAAAACTTGTTAAAATCTTTAAAGAATCCTATTTATATCAAAACAAAAGTGAGCCATCGATAAGGGTTCACTGGGTTTCAGAATGTTTTCGAAAGAGATGAACACATTCAGATACACATAGCCCTACTTATGCTGATGTCATGAGAGGTAATATTTAGAAACTATCCTGTAGGCAATGGCCATGTTACTATGGAAAACCCATTTCTCTTTTGCTTCATTCAACAGGCTTGTAGGGAAGACTGCAAGGAGTGGGCTGAACCAAACTTATGTCACTAGTCCTCTTTATGATCCCTTTGAAAATAACTCAATGGATTCCTTTTTAATAACTTATTTATTTTTATTCCATGTGCATTAGTGTTTTTCCTAAATGCATGTCTGTGTGAAGGTGTCAGATACCCTGGAACCAGGGTTACAGACAGTTTTGAGCTGCCATGTGGTTGCTGGGATTGGAACCTGGGTCCTCTGGAAGAGCAGCCAGTGCTTTTAACCCCTGACTCATCTCTCCAGCCCCTGAAATCCTTTTTTAATCACAAAAAAAGTTGATGGGTTCTCAGGCATACACTTTTTTGCTCTCTCTCTCTCTCTCTCTCTGTCTCTGTCTCTCTCTTTCTCTCCCTCTCTCTCTCTCTCTCTCTCTCTCTCTCTCTCTCTCTCTCTCTCTCTCTCTCACACACACACACACACACACACACACACACACACACACACCACTTGGCATTGAGCTTATAGTTTCTTTACCAATGACAGCCAGCAACTTTCATAAAAGTAGACACTGTAAATAGCAGCTTAGTTATAAACAGAGATAAGTACATGGTTTAGCATGCTTTTCTTACAATAGAACTGTCAGTGGCTTCCTCCTGGGACAGGCTTGGATGGGATCAGAAGGGAACCCTGTAAAATTCCTACACCACCAGCAAGGAGCTCAGCCTATTCACTACAAATAAGGCCAGTGAAAAGAGGCTTGGCCAAAGCATAGGGGGAACTAATTGGTTAAGCCAATGCTGGAGCTAGGATCATACTGTACCAGTCTGTCAGTCAATAGGCACTGGTGTCATGAAACCTCAGAACAGAAAAAAAAAAAAAAAGACCTGGATTATTTGACTCTATTATTCCCTCTTCAAAAATAAAAGGGAAGATTAAAACAATGTTCAATGTAGAGTGTGACACACCTGGAGCTAAATTCATAATTTTTATCTCTATTCTAGAATCTCCAGAAGTGAATCTGTGATGTGTCTATTTCTTATGTCAACTGACTCAATCACTAATGGGTATAATGAAGTCAATATACAAAAAGCTTATTTTTGCCTCAGAGTCTAACTACTGACTAGCCTACTTGCACTGTACTCAACAAACCTGTCTTCTTAAAAACAAAATGATAGGTTTATACTTAAAATATTGAAGTTCATTTCCTGGGTGGTGAATTATCTATATAGGTGAAAACTTACAGAATAGATGATTTCTATACATTGTGGACTGTTAGAAAACAGTAAATGGGGGTTGGGCAGGCATGGTGTATTAGTGTTGAAAGAACACTCAAAGATTATCAGCTTCGGTTCATAAAACTAGAGGTTGGCCTAAGTAGTATTGCTTATTGTTTAAATTGCTTTTCTTTTCATTACTAAAGACTTGATCCCAGTTAGTGTGATGGTTAATTCAGATAGTGTGAAAATCACCCTATGCTCTGGACTCCCTGTTCCTTATTTAAAGTTATATTATTTTACTACAAATATGTATAAGGACGAATATTAGACTATAATTTGAGAGTTTGCTGATTTATTAAAGTGGTGACTATAGGGTTTCCTTCAAGATCCGAAACTCATTAACCCTGGGTAGCTGGCTAGGTTCCAGTACCAGGCATGGCTTCCTTCCTGCTGAGCAGGTCTGAAGGTCAATTAGAGAGCTATTGGTTTCAAACACTGTATGTGTGCCACTACTGCACCTCTAGGGTTATTATGCCATGCTGGTAAACATTGTGATTCACAGGTATCATGGCTGGGTAGGACTATGGGTTGCTTACCTTCTCTTTGGAAGTTTGCACAGCACCTTCTGGTACCATGAAAGCTAGTCCTCAGGAAGGAGACTTTCCAGCACAAGCTCCTCTGAATCCTGTCTGAAGTGCCCTGTGTCTTCGGAAACAGGGTGTTAACTTCCACCTCTTGAGGGCAACTGAGGGCAATGGTCATACTCTGTAGTGTTTTGGGAATCTCTTGGCCAATCAATTCAATTCAAAGACAATTGAAAAGTAAGGACTCTTCATTTCTCATGGTGCAGATGTTGTTAGATGGTCTTTGACTCTTGAAGGAAGCATGTTATTCCAGATGAGGACATTCCTTCTATCTAAACTCTCAGAGGCAAAGGAGAGGGGGAAGGGGCAGGAGGTGAAGAACTCTGGGAAGGGGGGTCTGGGAAGGGAGGCAACATTCGGAATGTAAATTAATCAATAAAATAATTTTTAAAAAGACAATTACAAAGTTATACTAATAAGCGAGCTTCTTCTAATGATACATGATTTAGCCAATTAAGAAAACAGGAAACACTCATACAATGATTGCAAGCAGAATATACGTATATTTATTTATACATCAGTATGTTTCATTGAATTTCAAATCCTACTAGTCTCATAAATTTGAAGTCACACAGAAAACATGTAGAGGATGATACGTGTTTTGATGAAATTTAATCTTAATGAGTTTTAAAATAACAATTTCAATGAGACTAAGAAAGGAGGATTATTAGAACGTTTATGATTCTTCTTACTTCAAATCATCATAAGGAGGCCTTTAATGTTCCTGATGTTAAGTAATGAGCCTTTTCTCCTAAGAAACTGGATTACCTGCTTGTCACTCTCACATGACCATAACAGCTCTTGGATCACTTCTGCTGCCGTGTGGATCACTGTTTCACTTTTTCCTTGCTTTGTTTTTCTGATACAGGGTTTCTATAGTAGCCCTAACTGTCCTTGGCAGACCACACTAGCCTCGAACTCAGAAATCTACCTCCATTTGCCTCCTGAGAGCTGGGATTAAAGGCATGCCCCACCCACCACCTCCTGGCTTCAGATACATTTTTTTGAAGTAGAAAATAGAGAAAAAAAGAAAAATGTTTTCTTCATTGCTAGCCACCTTACACCACACTGTCATGATTTAAGGCTTTAAACACAGCCATTAGAATTCTATAAATGTCTCCTAAGAAAACAGTTCACTCACTAGAAAAAAGGCATTCACTTTTGAAAAGTGGCAAATTTTAGTGAATAAAAAAGTCAGCAATTAGTAGGTTTTTCTATAGTGTAAATAAGGAAGTTAAAGAGGCATTAGTTCTTATCATGAAGTTGTCAATAAAGCGCTGTGTGATGACAGTTGGGGTGGAGGGGGGGGGGTTCCGAGAAGGGTGTTTTCTTTATCAGGATGGATTTCCACAGAGCTATAAAATGTCCTAGCAGCCTTGGGTCTCATTTTACGGTGTGAACCAGATAAGGACAGGAGACATTTTCATTGATCATATCCATAAAGCAAAAAAAAAGGGGGGGGGACAAAAACTCCGAAAACCAGGCTCTGAATTCTGAAGGCTAACAAAATCAACTCTGACAATGATAAGATCACAGGAACTTTATCCTCTACAGTGGTAGTGTGATGTGCCCATTTGGCTAAACTGCAGGGCAAAGCATTTGGTCAGACATCAGTCAAAATGTTGCCTTGAAGCCCTTTTATATGTAATTAATTTAATCAATACACTTTGAGCAGGAAAGACTTCTGGGAATGTGGGCAGGCCTCACCCAATCAGATGAAGGCCATTGCTGCAAAGACAGGTTTCCTGAGTAGACAGAATTCTCCTCCAGACTACTACAGAAACATTAAAAATGAGTTTGTCAGCTGCTGCCCCAGGGGCACAATACATGTACCTCAGAGATCTTGTTCTCTCCTTCCATTTGAATGTGAAATGTTTCGTGGAGAAAGCATCATATTCCTTAAATATTTGGTCATGTGGGTTATTTAATCTATCTAAACCCATCCAAAAATCCTTCAACTGTCAGTATCATTTCAAAAGTTTAGCCCATCTGTTCTTATTCTTCCCCAAGCAATACTTACCTGCTGAACCGGAGCAGTGACCTATCAAATTACAGACGCAAATAACAGAAAAGTAAGAAGACAGAGGCCCTGGAAATGACAACCATCGAGTACATACACACACACACACACACACACACACACACACACACAGAGAGAGAGAGAGAGAGAGAGAGAGAGAGAGAGAGAGAGAGAGAGAGAGATATATATAATTAAAAATAAGAATAACTAAAAATTAACATATTTTTAAAAGACAGACAATATACCCTTATTTAAAAAATAATCCAGGAGAAGATCTAAAGTTCCAAAAGAAGTCAAAGCCAGTGTCTAAGTCGACAACTATAAGTCCTTCAGGTATAACTTGTCCATAGACCGCTCTTTTAAACAAACATATATTGTTTTTACTTATAAAACTACTGTCATTTATGCAATGATCTATAAAAATAAAGATTAAAAATTGAAAGACATTTTCGCTGAATTATGAAAAGCATGACCATATCTATGCTGAGAAAATATTTTGCAATCCCTGTATTTTAGTTAATTTTCAGGCCACAATATGTATACATTTTTATTTGTTCTACCACTTGATATTTATTCATGAATATTTTTATTAAGTATTTGTCAAAGTCTAGAGGCTGTACAATATTTACAGTATAGATCTGCAGTACACACCTATCAAAACATATCTTCTATTGTTGGATATCAGTGTTGCTAACCAGCTTTCACAATTACAACTCAGTATAGAAATGGTGAAGGAGCACCCACTCCTTGTCATGAAAGGGAATACGTTCAACTACTAAGAATAAGGGCATCATGAGTTTCACAGGCAAATGGATGGCACTAGAAAATACCTTCCTGAGTGAGGACATGCACGGTACATACTCACTAATGAGTACACAATACCATCCACAGAACTCAAGAAGGTTAACAAGCCAAGCCAAGCATCACAAGTGAGGATGCCTCAATTCCACTTAAGAGGGAGAAGAAAGTAATCATGGGAGAGGAAGCAGAAGGGGGGGGCCTGAGTGGGAGAGGGGTCCGGGAGGGGAAAGAGGAGCATGATGAGGTATTGGGGGGCAACAGGAGTGAAGCCCTGAGGGCCAGCAGAATGAAGGGAAACAGGCAACCTCGGTAGGTGAGAGGTGAGGCGACCCTCTAGAATATACCAGAGACCTAAGTGATGAGAGACTCAGGACTCAGAGGGAGGGACCTTAGATGAAATGCCTAATAGTGGGGAGAGGGAACTTATAAAGTCCACTTCCAGTAGAAGGATAGGGAATCAAGTAGAGGGATGGAATTGCCATCCTATGGTTAAAAACTCTGACCCATAATTGTTCCTGTCTAAAAGAACTGCAGGGACAAAAAGGAAGAAGAGACTGAAGGAAAGGCGGTCCAGTGACAGGCCCAACTTGGGACCCATCTCAATGGGAGGCTCCAAAGCCTGACACTATTACTGATGCTATGGTGTGCTTACAGACAGGAGCCTAGCGTAGTCATCTGAGAGGACCAAAAAGCAGCTGACTGAGACAAAGGCAGATACATAACCCAACCAATGGACTGAAGTCATGGATCCCTGTGGTTGAATTAGGGAAAGGCTGGAAGAATCTGAGGAGGAGGACCACCCTGTAGGAGGACCAGCAGTCTCAACTAACCTGGACCACCAAGATCTCTCAGACACTGAACCACCAACCAGGCAGCATACATCAGCTGATATGAGGCCCCTGACAGATATACAGCAGAGGACTCCTGGTCTGGCCTCAGTGAGAGAAGATGCAACTGACCCTTGAGAGATGTGAAGCCCCAGGGACGGCTTCCCCCTGCTGAGGTGGCATGGGATGGGGGTTGGGGAGTGTGGGAATTAGGGGGAACATCCTCTTGGAGACAGGTGAGAAAGAATGGGATGAGGAACTGTCAGGGCACCAGGAGGGGGATAAAGACTGGACTATAAAAAATGATTAAAGATAATTAAAAAAAACTGACAAATACACAGAATCGAGTATGATGTGTATCTACATTTCCAGCATGTGCAGTTTTAAAGTAATTGGATTATTAGAAAGGATACATTTACATTTTCACTAGAAACCTATTTAATAAATTCTAATATATAGCAGATCAAAGCTATGATAAATATATTAACCTTTTAGTTTTATTTTATGTGTGTGTGCCTGAATGCATGTGTACCACATCTGTATATGAACTCGAAGAAATTAGGAGACAGCATCAGATCCTTTGGAACTGGTAGTTTGGAGTTGCCATGTGGGTGCTGGGAATTGAACCCATGACCTCTGCAAGAGCAGTAAGAGCATCTAGCTACTAAAGTAAGCCACCTCTCCAGTCTCACTAGCAAATGTATTAACTGACATGCCAAACGGCAATGAGGAAGTTGATTATGGAGGAGTGCTCATACACTATTAGCCAACTTCAGCACCATTAAAACTCAGGCAACCAGAAATAACATCATTCTGGTGTGTTGCAACGAGAACACATTACAAATACAGTCTTGCCAAGAGCAAGTCAAACCTCTCGTTTTAAGTACAGGAAATAAGTGGGAGAAAAAACTCTCTTGACATTACAAATCAATTATCAGCTAGACGTAGAATGTGATACATCGAGGCAATGAACACTATTATCAAACACAGAACAGGACAATGAGGGAAGCAAAGAATTTGGCAAGCTTCCCCTGGACTCTGATATGAAAAGAATATATAAAAATAAACTCTTTTTTTGCTTTCTTTTTTTTTCTCCATCTTTATTAAATTGGGTAGTTCTTATTTACATTTCAATTGTTATTACCTTCCCGGTTTCCAGGCCAACATACCCCTAACACCTCTCCCTCCCCTTCTATATGAGTGTTCCCCTCCCCATCCTCCCACCCATTACCGCCCTCCCCACAAGAATCCCGTTTACTGGGGGTTCAGTCCTGGCAGGACCAAGGGCTTCCCCTTCCACTGGTGCCCTTACTAGGCTATTCATTGCTACCTATGCAGTTGGAGCTCAGGGTCAGTCCATGTATAGTCTTTGGGTAGTGGCTTAGTCCCTGGAAGCTCTGGTTGGTTGGCATTGTTGTTCATATGGGGTCTCAAGCCCCTTCAAGCTCTTTCAGACCTTTGTCTGAATCCTTCAACGGGTGTCCCATTCTCAGTTCAGTGGTTTGCTTCTGGCATTCGCCTATGTATTTGCCATATTCTGGCTGTGTCTCTCAGGAGAAATCTACATCCGGTTCCTGTCAGCCTGCGCTTCTTTGCTTCATCCATCTTATCGAATTGGGTGGCTGTATATGTATGGGCCACATGTGGGACAGGCTCTGAATGGGTGTTCCTTCTACCTCTGTTCTAAACTTTGCCTCCCTATTCCCTGCCAAGGGTTTACTTGTTCCCCTTTTAAAGAAGGAGTGAAGCATTCGCATTTTGGTCATCCCTCTTGAGTTTCATGTGTTCTATGCATCTAGGGTAATTCGAGCATTTGGGCTAATAGCCACTTATCAATGAGTGGATACCATGTGTGTTTTTCTGTCATTGGGTTACCTCACTCGGGATGATATTTTCCAGTTCCATCCATTTGCCTATGAATTTCATAAAGTCATTGTTATCTGGGCATGATGGGGCACACCCATATGTGTCCACTAATGTACAGTTTCTTTTATGCCTTAGCTAACCAGTTTGCCATACCATCACCAAAACTAAATGTGCTTAGAAACATTTATTTCATTTCAACACATTTTTCTTGTTTAATATTTTTATACTTAATGATTTGAAATGTTTCTGAAATATTAGGGCATTTATATCTTTTCATGCTTGGACTGTCCAGCTGCAGTTTTAATCCTCTTAATAGGGCCAAGCATTTTGGTCTGAATTATAGGAGCTTTCATATATATTGTAGGACAAAACTTTTCCTAGGGAGCCACTAGCAACTCTCCTTTATCTGATACCAAAGACTTGCCATTTGTTATTTGATTTTTATTTTACTCCTATACTGAATGTTTTATTGTGAATATTCTTTCATTATTCTGTTTATGCTTAGAAGTCGGTGCTCAGCAGGAGAGGGGGATGTAGATCCATAGGCCCAGGACTTGATTCTGAGGCAAAACAGTTGCCACAACTTCGAGACACAGCAAGATCTCAGATGAAATATATGACAAGTCATATTCTGTCGTAAGATGAGCTCTAGGTGCACGCTGTCGACACTTCATTAAAAACTTCCATTTTATTTTGAAATCACCTGAAATCTACTCTGTGACCTGGCTTGTGGTGACAGCTAGGATCTTCATTGCAAACAGTAAAATAATCATTCTAGTTTTTTTCTACTGAGATACCACCTGGACAGAGTCTCCATAAACTCAGTGTGTTTCTGACCTTTTCCCATTTCTTTGCTATTTGTAGGAGGAGAGTGAGCCTGCCACTGCATGTTTGTGGAGAGTAGAGGCCAGACATGGAATCATCTGCATGATGAGAACTTGTGAGTGACAGAGGCAAAACTGTCGTCATGGTCATAAGGAAATGGAGCAAGCACAGCGCTCATAGTCAGTAAGATTAGCATACATTCTTCTCTGTTCATTCCAACAAGTCTCAAGGAGCCAAACATGAGGTATCAGAAGCTGTGATCTATGCCTTCTAAAAGATTAAATGAGCACACAGTAGGACAGCAAAGACCTATAAAGCACACAAGGGCCTAGGGTGGAGGCTGAATGGAGTTCCTCCTCTTGCTTTCACTATTTCTCCAACTTCTGACAACCCATAGTGCAGTATCTTTCCGTGGTAATTATCTATCTTTAATTTTGCCACTGGTACTGGTTTCTGTGTTCTCCTATCTGCCCAAGCCCTGATGGTTTGCCAGTCAGTCCCAAACATTTGTGACCCTACTTTTTTATGTCAACAGGGATGCATGGAAATGACTGGAGGCAGACATATGCTCTGTGGATCTGCTTGATAGGCAGATCTACATTTTGGATGGGTAACAGAAGGTGCTAGGGGAGAGTGGACCGCACCAGGCTCAGGTTGGACTCGTGAAGCCACACTGTACACTGGTTCCCATTTGCATTTTTCAGGTGGGAGAAATTGGCCCATGCTAAAATGTAGCACCCACAAATAACCTCTCGACCTACCGTGGCTTCTGTAGCTTTTAATAGTAGAGTTTTCTCATTGTTTCCAGGCTATTGTTCAGGTGTGAACTATGAAAGGAAAACTAAGTCTACATATCACCCCACACTTAACTTTAGTCCATTCAATGTACTCTCTTTATCGACACCCGCATTATGTTCACAAGACTGGACTATATATCAATAAAATGCAGTCATGATTGCCCCTCCTAAAATGACCAAGTACAAACCAGGGCCCCAAACTGACTACAGTCCAACGAAGTAAATAAGTCTAGACGTCCTTCTCTTCTCCTGTACTCAAGTGTTACCATTAAACCTTGCAACCCTGGAAAGTCAGCTTTATAGTTAAAATTATGGAGCCTGGGCTGAGAGTGGTCAAATAGCTACAATTGACATAACTGAAATTTTAACGTAGGCCCTCTAATATCATTGCATGGTATGGTCTTTCCCCGATTCCTTACAAATTTCAAGGGAGGGAGGGACAGGAGGAAGGAGGGAAAGAGAGGGAGGGAGGAAAGAGAGGGGAGGGAGGAGGGAAGAGAGGAGGGAGGGAAAGGGAAAAGGGAGGAGGGAGGAGGAGGGAGGGGAGGGAGGAGGAGAGAGAGAGAGAGAGAGAGAGAAAGAGAGAGAGAGAGAGAGAGACAAAAATACACATAAGGCCAAACTATCCTTATATGACATGCTTTGACACAAGGTGCTGGGGGTTTTCACAATTCAAATGGAATCACTGATTTCAAACACGGAAGAGTCAAATCTAGCCAAGTCAAATCTAGCCATTTTCTATGCTAGCCATTCTGAGTCAATGCTGCTTCCTGCACTATGTACAAACTAAGTTAAAAAGAGGCACATGTGTTGATCTATTATATGCTTGCTATGATGTTTGATTTCACTTCCTTAATTTTCAGATAAATAACCAAGGCCAAAAGTTAACTTGTATTCATCACAAAACCTTATCCTGGCCGTGCTTGGATTTTAATGCACTCAGTCTGATTGCAGACTTCTGAGTCCTTCCCATAGTCCTAAGTGGTCTCAGAAAAAGAAAGAAAAAAAAGTTAAAAAAAAAAAAAAAGCTTTGTTCTAGTTGGCTTTCTATTGCAGTGAAAAAGACCATGACAAAAAGCAACTCGGGAAAGAACAGGTTTATTTGGTTTAATGTCCCCATCATGAACCAGCGCTGAGGGACGCCAAGGCAGTAACTAAAGCAAGGCAGGAACCTGGAAACAGAAACTGAAGGAGAGAAGCAGGTGCTCTGGAGAACATGTATGATGTATGCATGCATGATGGGAAGTGACACGAGGACCCCATCACTTACAGAGGAAAAACTGTTTCGGTCTGGGGATCAATTCAAGGTGCCAACTTGCTTGGCAAAGGCTTCCCACGGACCCATCTCACTACCCGTCCCCCACACTTTTAAGTTTTAATAGCTATGACCACTAACACTACACAATCTTTTTGCCAATTACCTCTCTAGAAAAGTGTGGCTGTAGTATAAAGATCTTACAATGTAGCAAATGGAAATTCAACTAAATTGTTCAAAAATGCAAAAGTCTTGTTCCACTCCCTCTCCCTCCCTACATCTCCAAACTAAAACCTCCCAGTAATGAGGCAAACGGATAAAGACGCCCACGTCTGGGGCCTTGTGGTCATTCTTGAATATTTATTCTGGTTTCTTTCCATGCCAGCAATCTATATACCACAATCTATACCCGACATTTCTTTTATTTTGCAAAAACAACGCTATCTTCTGCAGATGATTCAGCAAGTCTCGTAATTCAGCAGCAGCTGTAAAACACAGAGGGGAAAAAGTGAACGATTATGACGCCTTTAAAAGTAAGCTTTAGAAAGATCTTTAAATTTAGGGAGCACTGTGTCACCTAATTTTGATGCAAAGATTTGGTAAAAAGAGACTGTTTCTAATATGTATTACTGGACATCTGTTTGGGACGCAAGTTATCAGTCCTGCACTGTGCTCCAGAGACAGCTCATAGATAATTTCATAGATGTTTCAAAAGTATCCATTCCCTTTTCTCCAGGCCCAGGAGAAACATGCAACCCACCATCCTCCAAAGGCCTTTAGTCTGAACCTTCATAAATCCAGAAAGTTCTTCTAATGGATTATATTGTACCTTTTTTTTTTTTAAATTAACTCAATGAAGATTTGTGCAAAGTCATATCCAAAGAAGAATAACACATAGACTAGTGGGGAGAGCCTTGAAAGTCAAACAGTTCTGGTTCCTCTCCTTATTCCAATAGTTACTATCAGATTAACTACTCCAACAGTTACTATCAGTCTAACTCAGGACACTTTTATAAAAATCCTCTGATCTGAGCAGCCTATAAAAGTGCATTAGCTTATATTTACCCATAAAGGCTAGCACAAGAATCAAGGAAAATAATACTGGTATAACAAAAATCCTTGCCCCAGACTGGACTGTATATAAATGCCAGTTACAATTACAATCAAAACAGTGAGGTCCTGCTGCTGAAAGAGTGTTTATCTGTTTCAAATACATCTCTGTTTCTCCACTGTTGTTTTGTTTTTTACACTCAGCCACCACCTCTGTTTTGACCATCTAGAAACTCATGGGATTTTTCTTCAAGTTAATTATTAATTACTGGCACCTCTAGAGAATACATTGGTCTTCAGTTTGTGAAACATTAGGCTCACTCAGAGGAATATTTAAGGGATGTGGGGTGGCTGCAACCTGATGCGCCCGAGCAGGAGATTGCACAACCCGGTTTCACAGGCTCAAGCACACTCGCCCACACACCCAGGAAGCGCAGGGGTATGTGGAAGTCAGTTCTTTATCTATTATGTACACTCCGGAGCTGTAAACAAGGCCATGTGAGGACTCAGCTAGAACGCTTCCTCTGAGTCAGTATTAAACAAACTTCCGAACTGTTAGGGAAGGAAATAAAGCCACCATGCCCCCCAGTGACACCCACAACCGTGTGCCAGGAATTATAAGAGATGGATTCAACATTTTGTCAGAAGCTGATGCAATATTAAGCTGTGTTTTGTACCTTCTAATGTCGTTCAAGCACTAGTAACTGGCGTGGATTAGAATGGGCCGTCACCTCCCTGCTATGAGAATGCTATGAGAAATGGCTTACCATGGGAAACGCCAGAGTATGTTGAAAACTTATGGTGTTTACTTCCTGTGTCTGGGCAACAACAAACACAACCTTCTGTTTAGTGGTAGAGACTTCAGTCCCATTGTATCCAACGTGACTTTGATGAGTAAGCCAAAGATCTCTTCAGTGGCGAACAACATTACAAGTCACCCGAATATCACAGCATTATACAGTGGGAAAGACCCAGGCTCTGATGTCAAAAAAGGTCCCCAGAATCTTGTACTTCCTGGGTACTTTATAGTTTCTAGTCTTGAGACCCTAAGCAAATCACAACCTCTTACAAGATCTCCGTCTTCATACCTACATGTTCATAACATTTACAAGCTTCTCCTTAGAATCATAACCACTTAGACAAGAGGTATGTGACAGTGTGCTGTAACCATTAGGCGTCATCAGGTCACCTAAAACAGAGAGAAATCGTGTTTGCAACACACTAGAACTATTTGCTTAAAGTAGACAATAAGTTTAACAAGTGCTTCCTCTTTGGCCTGGAGCAAGCTTTGCTGTTTAAGAAGGAAGACAGGTTATATCACTTATAACTAGATGTGTACACTCAACTGAATCCAGAGAATGTAGAACACTTCTTATGTGTGGAGAATTGAATTTATGAGTTTTAGAAGGCTGGGTAAAGATCCCCAAGCTCATTTTTTAATAAGCAGGAAGGAAGCAGCTAAATCATTATAAGGCATTTGCATCCTTACCGATGTCCACAAAGTAGACTATCTCGCTGAGGGCTGTCTGGGTGCTCAGACAGTAAAGGACATTAACATTTCCGGCAACCCAAAGTTTGACCTTATATTTGGACTTTTGGAGGTAAACTTCCTGAAAGGAAATTAAGTACAGAGAACCTGGCCCAGCTTGGAACGCTAGTCTTGCCAAAAACACTGTGAGAAACTCTTGCACTAAATTAATCTTTTAGTTTCCCTTCAAAATATCAAAGCCAATAAAAAGAGTAATAATTTTCAATTTAGGATGGGAAGTGAAATCAAAGTCAAAGAGGTCCAAAATATCCTTTTCTCCTTGCTCATAGACCTATACGAATAAGCTCAAAACTAGTTCTGCTAAGAGTTTTACTTAGACTCTAATCTCCAGACATTAATAATAAAAGCATTTCACCAAAAGGCATACTATGGCAGTTATAATTTGCATATGTGTCATGTGGAAATCAAATTAAATGTGAAAAATGTTCACAATATTTTCATCATTCCCCAAGATCACTCAGGTTCCCTTTCCTTTGGGAGGTAATCTTCTCCCCCTGGGCTCAGTAGACACTTTGGGGGTCAAATAGAGTCCATCCTTCAAGCAGATGAGATGCTGTCTATTTTTAAAAGGCCTTGAGAGTAGGAAATTCCATAAGCTTCCCCAGTTACACATTCCAGTGTCTATCAAACCTCACTGTCTGAAAATTTTTCCTTTTCGGTTATCTAAATCCCTCATGCTGGAACTTAAGCCTCTTGCCTCCCGTCTGGTCCCTAAGGAAAATCATCATTTTTCTTCCCACATCACGTTCCTGTACTGGCTCTTGGAGAGCTCTGCGAGCCAGGCCCATTGTGGTTTCTAACTCTTTTGGCCTGCTGCCTTTCAGTCATGATTGTGACTCACCGGTAGTTTCCTTTTAATTCTTCTTCATCCACTTTGTATTCAAATAGCCTTTAAAATAGTTTTCTTTAAAAAGCAATAAAAAGCTTTTCCATTGGGGTCTCCAGGCTCAGTCTGATGGTTGTCTGTGAGTGTCTGCATCTGTATTGGTCAGGTTCTGGTAGAACCTCTCAAGGCACAGCCATACCAGGTTCCTGTCAGCAAGCTCTTCTTGGCATCAGCAATAGTGTGGGGGTTTGGTGTCTGCAGATAGAATGGATCCCTAGGTGGGGCAGTCTCTGGATGGCCTTTCCTTCAGTCTCTGCTCCATTTTTTGTTCCTGTCTTTCTGTTGGACAGGTACATTTCTGGATTAAAATTTTCAAGGTGTGTGGTTGGCCCCATCCCTCAACTAGGGACCTTGCCTATCTACTGGAGGTGGTCTCTACAGGTTCTCTCTCCCCTTTGTTGGGTATTTCAGTTGAAGTCATTGCCATTGGCTCCTGGGAGCCTCTCATTTCCCTGGATTCTGGGACTTTCTAGTGGCTACTCCCAGTTCCCCATCCCTCACTGCTACATATTTCTATTCAATTTCAAGGGAAGGACTGAAGGAGCTGAAGGGGATTGCAACCCTATAGGAAGAACAATATAAGCTAACTGGACTACCCAGAGTTCCCAGGGACTAAACCACCAACCAAAGAGCATACATGGAGGGTGGCATGGCTCCAGATACACATGTGGCAGAGGATGGTCTTATCTGACAACAATGGGAGGAGAGGCCCTTGATCCTGTTAGAGGCTTGATGCCCCAGCATAGGGGAATGCTAGGGCAGTGAGGCAGAGTGTGGGTGGAGAAGCACATTTAGAGAGGTAAAGGGGAAGGAGGGAGAGGGAGACAGGATGGGGAAGTTGTGGAAGGGGGATATTATTTGAAATGTAAACAAATAAAATGATTAATTAAAGAAGCAGTGATAAGGAAAATTATTCTACATTTTTAAATTATCTTTAATCTTTTTTACAGTCTAGTCATTATCCCCCTCCCAGTCTGTCCTCCAACACTTTCTCAGCCCATTCCTCCATCCCCCTACCCCCTCATCCGCCCCACCCCCCACCCTCCACCCCCCACCCCGTCTCCAAGAGGATGTCCCCATCCTCTCAACTCCTCCGCACTCTCTGGGGCCTCAAGTCTCTGGGGGTGGGACAGGTTAGGTGCTTCTTCTCTCACTGAGGCCACACCATGCAGTCCTCTACTGTAAATGTGTGCGTGGGGGTGGGGGGTGGGGTGGGGAGGGGCTCATGTCTGCTGCTGTATGCTGCCTGTATGTTGGTGGCTCAGTGTCTGAGAGATCTCAGGAGTCAAGGTTAGTTGAGACTGCTTGTCTTCCTGCGGGGTCACCCTCCTCCTCAGCTTCTTCCAGCCTTTTCCTAATTCAACCACAGGAGACTTCAGTCTATTGATTGGTTGTATCTGCCTCTGTCTCAGTCAGCTGTTTGTTGGATCTCTCAGAGGGCAGCCATGCTAGGCTCCTATCTGTAAACACACTATGGCATCAGTAGTAGTGTCAGACCTTGGAGCCTCCCCTTGGGCTGGATCCCACTTTGGCAGTCACCGGACCCCCTTTCCCTCAGGCTCCTCTCCATTTTTGTCCCTGCAGTTCTCTTAGCTTATTCTGTATTTTTATGACGTTAAAACTACCTATATTCTTTGTCACCTGCCCTCCTCCATACATATACATCCATCATTGGAACCAAAATTATAGGCTACTTTGTTGAACTTATTATTAAGTTTTTAAGATTCCTTTGATTATCATAATGCAAAACACACTCAGAATGTCATACTTTATCATTGAATATGAATATCCAGTTCATGGTTTGAAGACTTTCTTCTTTTACTTAATAGAGTAAAATTATTAAGGAACACTAAAGTAGCTAGATCCTAGGGATTTAATGCATGCCAAAAAAATAGATCATGGTTAACATATAAGAAAACATATAAAGATTATTTTAAAATACAGATGATGCTGGCATTTGCCTATGCTGTGGAACTTTTCTGGCGATCAGAAGGGCCAAGAAATTTCTACTGCCTCCCTAGAAGCCAGAGCAACTGAGGACAGATCAGTAAAAGACAAAGGTTAAGTAGGC
The DNA here is from genome assembly GCF_011064425.1 of Rattus rattus. NCBI lineage: Eukaryota > Metazoa > Chordata > Mammalia > Rodentia > Muridae > Rattus > Rattus rattus. The sequence goes on from NC_046154.1 coordinate 64,810,983, forward strand.
CTCTGTGAAAGGATATTTCATGAAAGAGTGAACACAGTACAGCTGCCTGAGAGCAACACAAACCTATGGGTATCAATATCAATATTCGGGGAGCACTTTGAGTGCATGACCAGTTAGATGCTTCCCAGAGCCCATGATTTCCCGTCATGGGATTTTTATCAGCTCACGGTACCAACTAAGAAATCCCTCCTGTGGACCAGGCCTCACATCGAAACAGAAAGTGTCCAGTTGTTTTCAGCCATTATTAAAGGTGAAAAAAGAAGGTTTACTACTAGAATGAAACAAGATAATAGCATAAAGAATAAATTTGTATTAATCACCTTTTTTTACTGTGACAAAATATCTAATACCGTTAATAAGGGGAAAGGTTACTTTATTCTATGGTTTTGATCCATGGACATGAATCCTTACTACAATAAGCCTGTGACAGTATAGTGTATCAGAGAGGGGATTGGGTGGCTATAAACCTGTAACAGTGTAGTATATCAGAGACTGGCAGACAGATACCTCCCTCTGGTTGTGAATATATGTTAGTGAGCAAAAACTTTCCCAGAATGCCTAAAGCCCTGGAGTTAACCCCCAGCAGGACAAAGAAAGCATTATCCCTGATAGTATTCTCATTCAGGACTTGTATATAAAACCATCTGTAAAGGTAGGGATGGAGGCAGGAGTTATGTCACATACAGATTTCCCAGCAGTTGGGAGGATCTGGAGTTCAGGGTCATGTCAGCTATGTGGCAACCTTGATGTCAGCTTTGGCTTCATAAGACTCTGTCTCAAGAGTAAAACGAAAATAAAAAAGATGAGGACATCGGGACTCCTGGGAGAAGGAACGCAAATGTCAGGTCTTGATGAAGTGAGTCTTTGTGGGTGTGGAAGAAATGTATTTCATAGTCAACAAAAGGCCACTGTCATTTTTCAGATGTTACACAACATTTTACATAGGAGCTATCTAGTTTATAATCTAGTTTAAGAGCATTCAAAATAGAATGTGGCCTGTAGGTTGACATCTATGGTTTCATCCAGCACTAAACCCTGCATGCAACAATATGGACACGCATGTCAAGAATGCACACAGAGCCATACTGGCATGGAAGTAATGGGGTGTTCCTGTAACCAACCACTTCCTGATTGAATATGAGGCCTGCCCCAGAAGAGGGACTTCATTCCTCATACTATAAACCTGGTCAAAAGTCCATGACCAGGAGATCATCTGCCATAGGTGGAAACCTATGTTTCCAAACAAAGCAACTGTTGCCACTTTGATAATGGTCACCCTGACAAACTGCCTTATAAACATTCATTTTTACACCCATAGATCTGTTTGGTCTCAGCTTTGGTCAGGGCAGCATTTTCTCCATATATTTCTCCACGAGTCAGGTGGGCAGAGCAGCATTTTTCTTTCACGCATTTCTCCACGAGTCAGCTTCAGGTAAGTGTGGGTGCTCAGCTGCAGGAGAATAATCTACAACAATCTCCCTCGTCCTTGGCTAAGGGGACATCAGGAAAGAGGGGACAGAAGGAATGTCAGAGCTGCAGGGTGGGGAGGAGAGCTGTGACATGCTGACGTCTGATATGACACGGCTGTTCACACATGAATTCATGGCCATTGTGGTTAACTGAGTCAGAAAACGTCAGTCAGAGTTTCAGCATGAATTGGAACTGGAACCCAAAGGCTCCACAGCAGAGATGTCTGCTGAGGGAGGGAGAGTCGCTCTCCTTTGGTGATTTAGCCACTGGTAGGTTGGTCATGTATTCCATAGATGGGGTGTTGCCCATGTTCCATTGGATAGCCCAATATGCATGTGCACATGGACAGTACTAAGTGTTTAGGCGGTTAATGATAACAAAAAAGGATGGGGAGGAGACAGGATAAGGGTTTCAGGAAAAGCTGGAGAAAGGCAGTGGTGGATAAATATGACCAAAATATTTGTGTCATATTTTGAATGTGTATGAACGTGTTAATTTTTCAAAACATAAGACATTTTTAAAATAAAATGACAAGACTCTTTCTTTGAAATAATACTCTTTATTCTAGATAATAATGATAATAACCCTGGATAAGTATTTAAAATAAATAAGAGAAGGGTAAGAAACAATGAGGGCAGCAGACAATAGGAGACGTATAAGTACTAAAGTAAAAACTAAACTCAAAATCACTCCTTGTGGCCACTGGTAGGTTTCCCACACTCCAGTATATGGCCCCACATGCAAGAACATGTCCACAGTATTAGTAGGACTTAGTGGGTTTTCAAAGAAAAAGGCATCATGTTAAGAGAGGACCAGGTTAGGGGAGTTTATTCTAAAGAATAAAGAAAATTATTTAAAAATAACAACAGATGTCCTTTTAAAAAAAAGAAGATATGAAGTTGGGAGAAAAATAAGTTGGAAGAATCAATTAAAGTATATTGTACTCATGTATAAAATTTTAAGAGATGGGGGAGGGGAGAAAGGAAGGGGGATCAAGTATTGAAGGAGACAGGAGAGAAGCCCAGAAGGCCAGGAGAATGAGTAGAGATATGCAGCAGTATGGGTTGGGGGACAAGGGTAAGCACTAGAAAATCCCAGATATCAGGGATGTGAGAGGCTCCCAGGGACCAGTGGGGATGACATTAGCCCAAATGCCCAACAGTGGGCAGATGGAACTGGAAGAGACCACGTCCAGTAGATAAACATGGCCCCATCTAAGGCATGGGACAACCCATCCATCTTCAAAATTCTTGACCCAGAATTGCTCCTGTCTAGAGGAGATTCAGGGGAAAATGGAGAAGAAACTGAAGGAAAGGCCATTCAAAGAACAGCCTAACCTGGGATCCATCCAATTGCACAGGGAACCGAACCTCAACACTATTACTGATGCTATGTTGTGCTTGCAGACAGTAGCCTAGCATGGCTGTCCTCTGAGAGGCTCTACCAGCACCTGACTAAGACAGATAAAGATACTCACAGCCAACCATTGGACTGAGTGCAGGAACCCCTATGGAACAGTTAGGGGAAGGACCAAAGGGACATTGCAACACCATAGGAAGAACAACAGGCTCAACTAACCCAGACCCTTAAGAGATCCCAGAGACTAAGCGGCCAACCAAAGAGCATACATGGGCTGGTCCATCCCTACCCCACACACTACATATGTAGTAGAGGACTGCCTTGTCTGGCCTCAGTGGTAAAGAATGCGCTTGATCCTGTAGAGACTTGATGCCCCAGGGATGGGGGATGCTATTGGGGTGAGGTGGGAGTGGGTGGTAGGTGGGGGAGCACCCTCTCAGAAGCAAAGGGTGAAGAACTTGTGGAGAAGGAACCAGGAAAGGTGGGAACATTGAATGAAATGATAAAAAAAAATTAAGAGAATAAATAAAATGTTATTTTAAAAAGAATATTGATATAAAATAGTCAGAGGGCTCTATCCAGTGAAAATACATTTAAAGAAAATAGTTTCCCAGATAAATGGAAACTCAGGAAACACACTGCCAGCAAGTCTGTTCTCAGCAAAGTTACTTAGGTTGAAGAAATGACAGAATGATAATGCAGACTTGGGAAAAGAACAAGAGACAATCAGTACAGACAGACCTTCCTGATGTTCTCATCTTCTTTAAAATATAGCCAAAAACTTAAAGGTTGCTAAGGATTGATAAACATCTGTGGACATTGTTACATAGTAATCAGGAACCTTAACATCAGATCTTTATCAAAGCACAGAATTTGAAATTTCAGAAAGGTGGGGCTAAAGAACAATGGGTTTTTCCAAGGAGGAAAAAAAGTCATATATGCAGGATTGTACAGGATTCTATCAGGGAATCTTTCCACAGCAAGACTAGAAACAAGACGGGATCCTCTTCAGACACGTTACGGAAGTCATTGTTGACTTGTAAGTCCACACTACTTCAACTGTGAGAAAGGGGCAGAAACTTCTGGCTTTCAAAATTTAAAGAGAAATTGCATCTCTACAGCTATGAACCGGGTGCTTCAAAAAAGCAGGCACAGAATGCAAAAAACATCAGGGAACAAAATGGAGAGGCTTCAGGAGTGTAAGATGTTGAAACGAAAGCAGAATGTTTAGGGAGAAAATAGCTACAAGATGAACTACTACCATCAGACTACCTAGTGAGGGGACCCTTTGGCATTGCAAAAGTAGCTTTTAGAAATCCTGTTGAGTTACCTATTGACAATCCTATCTGCCTACTCTTTTTCTTGACACAGGTCAGGGGAACAGCAAGGATGGTCACAAGATGGAGCAGAATGGAAAATAAAGGCATCGAGGTCTAAGGATTGTTGTTCCAGTTTAAGTTTTCACAAAAGCAGCACCTGGGCAGGAAGAGGGCATGTGAAAGAACTGGGCACGAGACACTCGGGGAAAACTGAAAGAAAAGAAGCGCAACCAGTTAGGGCTTTATTATCACCATCACTGTGTGAAATAGGTCTGTGTGGAACCTTCTGAGGTATGTGTGGGACACCTTTTGAAACCAATTTCCAGAGGATCCACCATGTTTCATCTGTCAGTTTGCATCCCACATTTGTTGAGTCTTGCCTTGGGATAAAAACCCTGGTATACCTCCCCGCTGAGTGTAATCGCCTGAACAGAGGTCTCCCCAAGGGCAATTATGGCGCTGGAAACGTCTGAGGGCAAAAGTGTAAAATGTCTGGTGCTAGAGAAAAACATCATCATGACATAAGCCAAACTACCCGCTGAAGCTACACTGTAATCAAAGATGAGGCCAAGAGGATATGAGTCAGGGAGCCAGAGGCAGCCCGCACAGGCTAGCCTTTGTACCACTCTGCTACCCCGATGCCTTACAGTTAATTACCTCTCGGGCTTCAAGGCGGCCGGCAGTCAGCCAACCAGCCTCTACATGTGACCCGAGAGAACAAAACAGTCTTCCCTACTGAAGCTGGCCCTGCACTGTACTTGATAGTCATCAACTCTTTCCACCACCCATATTAGATTTCTCTCACGATCATTCCGCACTCTTTCTAACCTAATAAGGTGACTCAAACCTTCCGCCCCGAGCAGGGTAAGACCATGGCTACCTTGCTGCCAGACCACATTTGCTGCAATCACTCTTCGTCTTTCTCACTGGATATGGGAATGTGAAGAGAGTCTCACGATTATTTTTGTTAATAACATATATTACTTGTGCAAATTAGTGGAACTCACTGTGATGTTTCTTACACGCATCTCTTACAGCATGTATGAATCTTGTGCATACGACTGCCCTTCTAACTTCAACCCCCTCCCAGCCAGCTCCTAGGAACCACTCTCCTACCTCCAGGTCTAATTCCTGATGTGGTTGATCTTCATTTGCACACTGGAAAGCAAACACAATACTTGTTCTTGCCCTTTGTTTGCGGTCTGTCTTGTTTTGCTTAGCATGACATTCATTTCTATCCACTCTGTTTCAAATAGCCAGTTCTCATTCTTCTTACAGCTGTATGATACTCCACATCTCCTTTTCTGTGTGTCTATGGACAGGAGCCTAGGGGGCATGTGCTTGTCTGTTGTGTTCTCTGCCCTCGTTTCCTTTAAACAGACAGGAGTTTGACAACTTGATCACATGCTAAGTCTACTAGTTCAGGAGGATCCTACCTACTGCTTTCCAAAATGAACCTATTGACTGCAATTCCCCACACAAAATGTAAGGATATCTTCTGCACATCCTCACCAGCATTTATGTTATGGGTCTTTTTTTTTTTTTTTTTTGATAGTAGCCATTCTAACTGTGATCTGATAGTATTTCACATAATTTTGATTATTATTTCTGTGGTGATTAATGATAGTGAATACTTTTTAGATGTTCATTGAATAATTTTATTTTTTCTTTTAAAACATCTTTAAATTCCTATGTTTATCAATGTTTCAACTACCACAAATTGCCCAAAGATTAGTTTCTAAAGTCTTCTCATCATCATCTCCAGCAGTGAGAGTCTAACATGATATCTGGAAGCCAAGCCTGAAGGAAAGCAACAAGATTATGGAGCACAAAGAGACTACAGAGGAGTTGGAATTCTCAACACCAGCTGACTATAAGTGTCTCAGGGTTTTACTGCTGTGAACAGACACCAGGATCAAGGCAACTCCTATAAGGACAACATTTAATTGGGGCTGGCTCACAGGTTCAGAGGTTCAGTCTATTACCATCAAGGCAAGAGCATGGGGGCATCCAGACAGACATGGTGCAGGCGGAGCTGAAGGCTGCTAGTGGAAGACTGACTTCCAGGCAGCCAGGACTAGCGGATTAAAGCCCATACCAACAGTGACCCACCTACTTCAACAAGGCCACACCTCCTAATAGTGTCACTCCCTAGGCCAAGCATATGCAAACCATCACAATAAGAATAGCTTCTTCTGTAGAGCCTTTTACTCCTCCAAATACATAACACCATGCTTTTTAGGTTTTCTTTTTGAAGTGATCTTGAATAAACAACTACTATATAGTATATGTTAATATAGTCATTAGCATAATTAATCAAATGCATGTTCTGTTTACAAACTTGGTCTAGATTTGTGTTTCACTTTAATAAGTAATTAACATTCTAACGTCAAAGAATTCTTTTAACCTTTGGAACTTTCCATTTCATTTTCTTAAAGAGGAGAAAGCTATTAACAGGCTGCAGAACTGCCATAGGTATTTTTCCCATGTGTACTTATTAAGGCAACATTAAGAGTCTTCAATTCCTGTAAGTCCTGATGCCTTGCTCTGTAATTACATTCCAAAAATGTTATCATTCTGTTGTTTGCACAATGGCCACTTGTCACTTGTTAGTTTCCTTTGGTATATATATGGCGTTTGTTTGTGGTACTGGGGAATAAAATGAGAGTCCTGCACATCCTGAGCTAGCTCTCTTTCCCAGAACAATATCTCTAACTATTTTTTAGATAATTTTTGTGTTTTTGAGACAATCTTTTTTTCTTGCTTGCTTACCTCTGCCTCTTCTTTTTTAAAAATGATTTATTTTTTATTTTATGTACATTGGTGTTTTGCCTGCATGCCTATGTTGAAGGGTTGGATCCTTTGGTGCTGGAATCACAGACAGATGAGACCTGCCATGTGGGTGCTTGAGAATTCCTTTGGAGGAGCAGCTAGTACCCTTAACTGCCAAGCCATCTCTCCAGGCCCCTGCCTCTACTTCTTTCTTTATTAATCATTTTATTCATTTACATTTCAAATGATCCCCCTTGCCGGTTACCCCTCCACAAATCCCCCTTCCCATCCCCCCTCTCCCCCTCCCCTTTGCCTCTAGGACGGTGAGCCTCCACCCACTCATGACTCACCACTTGAGCACCCCCCTACGTTGGGGCATCAAGCCTTCCTCCCTTCCCATTGATGTCAGATAAGGCCATCCTCTGCTACATATGGATCTGAAGCCATGGCTCCTCCATGTATACTCTTTGGATGGTAGCTTAGTCCCTGGGAGCTCTGGGTGGCCCAGTTTGTTGATAGTGTTCTTCTTAAGGGGTTGCAATCCCCTTCAGCATCTTCAGTCCTTCCCCTAGCTCTTCCATTGGGATCCCCGTCACAGTCTGATGGTTATCTGTGAGTATCTGCATCTGTATTGGTCAGGTGCCGGTAGAACCTCTCAAAAGACAACCATACCAGGCTCCTGTCAGCAAGTGCTTCTCGGCATCAGCAATAGCACTGGGGTTTGGTGTCTGCAGATGGGATGGATCCTTAGGTGGGGAGATCTCTGGATGGTCTTTCCTTCAGTCTGTGTTACTTTTTTTTGTCCCTGTTCTTACTTTGGACAGGTACATTTCTGGGTTAAAAATTTTGAGATAGGTGGGTGGCCCCATCCCTCAACTGGGGGGGCATGCCTATCCACTGGTGGTGGTCTCTACAGGTTGTATCTCCCCTTTGTTGGGTATTTCAACTAAAGTCATTGCCATCGGCTCCTGGGAGCCTCTGTCTTCCCTGGAGTCTGGGACTTTCTAGTGGCTACCTCCAGTTCCCCATTCCCCACTGTTAAATGTTTTTATTCAATTTTCTGACCTCTGTACTTCTCTCCTATCTCTTCCAATCCCTGTTCCTTCCTCCCTCCCCCCCCCTAGATTCCTCCCTTCCTCTACTTCCTGTGATTAATTTGTTCCCTATTCTATGTAGGACTAAAGCATACACTTTGGTCTTCCTCCTTCTTAAGCTGCATATGGTCTGTGGGTTGTATCTTGGGTAGTATGAGTTTTTGAGCTAAACTCCACTTATTAGTGAGTACACATACCATGCGTGTTCTTTTGTGTCTGGGCTACCTCACTCAGGATGATATTTTCTATTCATTTGTCTGTGAATTTAATGAAGTTATTGTTTTTAATAGCTGAGTAGTACTCTATTGTGTAGCTGTATCACATTTTCTGTATCCATTCCTTTATTGAAGGACATCTGGGTTCTTTCCAGCTTCTGGATATTATAAATAAGGCTGCTCTGAACACAGTAGAGCATGTGTCCTTGCTACATGTTGGAGCATCTTTTGGGTATATGTCCAGGAGTGGTATAGCTGGGTCCTCAGGCAGAATTATTTCCAATTTTCTGAGTAACCCCCAAATTGTTTTCCAAAGGTGTTTTACCAGCTTGCAGTCCTACCAGCAATAGAGGAGTATTTCTCTTTTTCCACATTCTTGCCAGTATCTGCTGTTGCCTGAGTTTTTGATCTTAGCCATTCTGGTTTGTGTGAGGTGAAATCTCAGGTACATTTTGATTTGCATTTCCCTGATGATAAGGATGTTAAACATTACTTTTTTTATTTTATTGGATATGTTTTCCTCTTTTTTATTGGATAGTTTATGTATTTACATTTCAAATGTTATCCCCTTTCCCAGTTTCCCCTCCAGACCCCCTATCCCATGCCCCTTCCCATCTCCGCACCCTGGCATTCCCCTACACGAGGGCATTGAGCCTTCATAGGGCCAAGGGCCTCTCCTCCCATTGGTGCCCGACAAGGCCCATCCTCTGCTATATATGCGGCTGGAGCCACGGGTTCTTCCATGTGTACTCTTTGGTTGGTGGCTTAGTCCCTGGGAGCTCTGGGGGCGGGGGGTCTGGTTGGTTGATGTTGTTGTTCTTATGGGGCTGCAAAACCCTTCAGCTCCTTCAGTCCTTTCTCCATTTGAGACTCCTCAGCTGAGAATTCTTTGTTTAGCCCCCCCATTTTTAATAGGGTTATTAGGTTCTCTGGAGTCTAATTTCTTGAGTTCTTTGTGTATTTTGGATATTAGACCTCGAGATAACCTTATTAAGCTGCCAAGACTAGCCATGAACTCCCTTTATATTCCAGGCAGGATTTGGACATGTAATCTTCCTGCCTCAGGCTCTGAAGTACCTGGGATGGCAAGTCTTCACTGTTGGGCCTGTCCTTTTATTTGTTTTAAAATGTTTTTCGTCATTATATTACATATGGGAAGTCAAGCATCAAAATATTTTTTGAACCTGGGAGACAGCACTCACACATGTATATACATATATGCATACCTACACACACACTTGAACACATAGAAATAAATTCACCTTCAAATACAGCACAGATTTCAATAGCAAAACTCAACAGATAATTTGTGAGCTTGATATAGAAGATTATATTTTACCTCTAAAATTGTAAACAGATACTCATCAAGAAAACTAGAAACTAAACTGAGGAAAGTAATTTATAAAGGAGGCAGAAAGTAAAGCAGGTAACAGTGGAGAAAGAGCGATTACCAGAATCCCCCTTTTATTATTTATTCATTTTTCTACTCCACATTTTTATTCCCCTCCCAGTCCGCTCCCTAACTGTTCCACATCCAAACCTCCTCCCCGCACTCCCAGTCTCCAGAAGGATGTCCCCACCCCACCATACTTCTAAACTCCCTGGGGCCTCCAGTCTCTTGAGGGTTAGGTGCATCTTCTCTGACTGAACCCAGACCCGGGAGTCCTCTGCTGTGTATGTGTTGGAGGCCGCATATCAGCTGGTGTATGCTGCCTGGGTGGTGGTCCAGTGTCTGAGAGATCTCAGAGGTCCAGATTAATTGAGATTTCTGGTCCTCCTACAGGGTTGCCCTCCTCCTCAGCTTCCTCCAGCTTTTCCCTAATTCAACCACAGCATCTTCTGTTCATTGCTTGAGTGTAAATATCTGCATTTGACTCTTTCAGCTGCTGTTGGATCTTTTGGGAGGCAGTCATGATAGGTCCCTTTTTGTGAATGCCCTATAGACTCAGTAATGGAGTCAGGTCTTGGGGCCTCCCCTTGAGCTGGATCCCACTTTGGGCCTGTCACTGGACCTCCTTTTCCTCAGGCTTTTCCCCATTTTTGTCCCTGCAGTTCTTTCAGACAGAAAAAAATATGGGTCAGAGCTTTGACTGTGGGATAGCAACCCCATCCCTCACTTGATGCCCTTTCTTTTTGTTAGAGGTGGGGTTCAATAAATTTCCTTTCCCCACTGCAGGGCATTTCATCTAGGGTCATCCCCTTTGAGCCTGAGGGTTTCTCACTTCCCAGGTCTCTGGTACATTCTAGAGCATCCTCCCAACCTCCTTCCTCCCAAGGTGGCCTGTTTCCATTCTTTGGGCTGGCTCTCAGGGCTTTAGTCCTTTCCCCCCTCCCTCATCCCCTTTCCCTCCCTCCCTCCCTCCCTCCCTCCCTTTTGTGGTTGAGTCCTAATGATATAGTTATATATATTCTACCTATACTGTTCCTCTAGAGAAGTCTGCCTAATGCAGCATATTTCATTGGTATCATAAATTTTTATCTAATAAAATGTATTTCATTGGTATTACAAATTTTTATTAAAGTCAATTAACCAATGTTGATTTATAATTATTAAATGAAGCCCCTACTTTATTGGAATTGCCTTAGTTAATATCTAATAATATCATCTTTTTGTTCTGGATCCCATCTAGGGTACCACACTAGGCTTAGTAGCCATGTTTAGGTTCTTCTTGGTAGTGACAGGTTCTTTGGCTTCTTTTGTTTTTGATAAGCTTGACAGTTTACGTAGTATTCACAAGCATTCTAAGAAATGCTTATCTGTTAAAACTGGCTTGGTGTTTTTCTCATGGGGTTTTGAGCAACTAAGAGAACGACCACAGAGGTGAAGGGTCATTGCTGTGATCTCAAATCAAGGGTGCATACTATCAGGATGATTTATCACCGCCAATGTTGACCTTGCCCTTTTGTCTGGGCCAGTGTTTACCAGGTTTCTCCATGGCAAATCTACTGTTTTCCCCCCTTTGCCTACTGACTATTTGAAGAAGGCTTCTGCGAGAGTTCATATTTGAGGAATGAAGATTTATGTGCCTCCTTCTCAAAGGAGGAGGACTTATATAAATTATTTGAAAGTTTTCTGCATGAGAGATTTTTCTCCACTTTATACAGAAAGTTGTATCAGAATGTGGCATATTTACTGTGATATATCTCACCATGGAGAGGATAATATGAATGAAGAGTTCAGAGAGATACAAACACATATACACACACACAAATTTTAAATTTAAATTAAAAAAAGTTTTGAAGGATACCTCTTTCATCACTGAACAACTGGGAATTTTACTGATGTAGAAGCCCACTTTTTAAATTTTTTCATTGTAGGATTCATTTCCTGTTCTCACAAACATTTCATCAATAAGTCCAGAGTGTTTGGTTCAGCAGCATAATATTATCAATGTAACAGACAAGTGTGAACCATTAGGAAGCAGACATGTGATTAATATTCCTCAGAACTAACTTACGGCTCAGGGCTAGACAGTTGAAATAGCCTTGGGGTGCAAAAGTAATGTTGTTCTTCTGCCCTTGCCAGGGGAAAGCAGATTGCTCCCTGCAGGACTTGCAGACATAGATGGAACAGGGAATTGTTTGCTAAAGCAATAGCTGCATATCAGGCACCAGGAACTGGTTTAATTTGTCAAAAACAAAACAAAACAAAACAAAAACAAAAACAAAAAAACTAAACTTTTTCCCTCATCCTGACAAAATGGCTACAACAAAGGAAGTCATGGTCAAAGAACTTACCTGGGCTCACATCTCAGGGCTACACCCATCACTTGGAGTAGGCATGGTGACACTAACTTCCAGCTGTGTCAGATGAGCAAGTGGAAGCTGTTAAATCATATTAGAGGAATGAACCGTCTGCTGGGGTCACAGGCCACAGGGGCTCAGCTCGCCAATACTTGTAGAACCATGATAACCGTGATTTCTTGGGGGCCAGGAACTAGAGCCTCTCTGTTACTGCAAGGACATCCTGGGAGATGTCACTTGGGGCAGGTGCCCAGCAGGTTCTTAGACAGGTGAAGCCTTCCTGTGAACCCTGCAGCCTCCTGCTTGTGAGACATGAAAAGCTGTAGAAAAGATAAACAAATAAAACAACATGGCGGGAAACAGAATCAATGGGCAGAAATCGATACTTGTATATACACTAACAGAGAGAGAGAGCGGGCACTATTATGAACACACTCCTACTCATAATAGCCTCAAAATATAAATAAAATATTTAGGAATAAATCAAACCAATACAGTGAATCACTTTAAACTTCTGAAAGAGCTTGAGAAAGAAACTAGAAACTAGAAAGACATCCTGATCAATCATGGATTGTTAGCATTGACATTGTGAAAATGGCCATTTTTACCAAAAGTTATTTACAGATTCAATCCAACCCCAAATAAAATGTCTACCTCATTCCTTGCAGAAAAATGTTAAAAACTATCCAAAAATTCATATAGAAGCATAAAAGATTCAGCTAGCTAAAAGCGCCATAAATAAATAAATATCTGGAGATATTACTATTTCAGATCCTACTATATATTTCAGAGCCACATCAATTAAAAAAATTGTATGGTACTTGTACAAAAATAGACATGCAGAGCAAGAGAACAAAATCAAAGATCCAAACATGAATATGCAGAACTTCACCAACTTAATATTTAATAAAGATACCACCAAAATATACTGTAGAAAAGAAAGTATCTTTAATAGATGGTTCTGGAAAAACTGGATATTCACAAGCAAAAGAATGAAATTAGACTTGTATCTATCACCTTGCATTAAAAAAAAAAAACTACAGACAACAAAACAATGCTGAGATTACTAGAAACAATCTTCCCCAGGCAGGAGGATACCAACTGGTCATCCAATACCTAATAGTTAGCTCTGAAAACATATATATAAGTAACATTATACAGATTGAGCACCACATGCTATATATATATATTAAAAACATGTATCACAATGACAAGTCATAAGTGTGATTCGCTAATACCTATGTGTTTCTTAATCTAGTTAAATTGATAACCAAACATAACCATCACACTTCTATACTTTGTCAACTTGGCATTCAAATACATCATTGAAATCACACTATTTACCCCTGGCTTCACAAAAACCTATGTGTCTCTCACAATGCAATGTGAATTTATTCCATCTGTCAGTCTCCAAAGTCCTCAATAATTCCAATATTGTTCTAAAATCCAAAGTGTAAAGTGTCTCAGGTAAGTTTTAACTGTGAGCTATTATAAAATCAAAATACAAATTATAAACTTTCAGTGTTCAATGGCAAAGAGAAAACATTCCCTTTACAAAAAAAAAGAGGCATAGCAAGAAAAATAGAACGGAATCAAGACAACCCTTAGCAGAACAAACACCAAATTCTGTTGATAGATGTCTAGCCTTCTGGGGTCCATGAATATATCATGTGGGATCCAAGAGACTTGGATAGCGCCACTTTTCCAGATCTATAGGGTGAGACCATAAAGCCCTTTTCTTGGGCTAGCTCCACTCTGCTTGGTGGAGCTGAAGCTTTCTTTGGTGGGCATAGCATTTTGTGACAACTCCAACGGCTTGAGAACACCATCCTGACTTGGGCTTCCTCTTCAGAGTGTCACAGAGAGCCCACCCGTGGCTTTCATGCTGCATATGTGGCCCTGCTGTATGTTATCTAGCCTCTGAAGCTCTCGGGAACATTGCTGACAACTTTATAAACCCTAATTTGTGCATCTTGCATACTTGCAAAGTCAGCAAAACGTGGATGGTGTCAACAAATTCTGCAGGTTTCTTGGGATGAAGCCTAACCCACTTCACCCACAGTTTCGGTGCTTTTTGCGTACTTTTGTGCATAGAAGTACTGCTTTAAGTAGTCTTGCTTTGGCAAGATGCCCTGGAGACTGTCTTCTCGGGTGTTTTCTCTGACATGAATTTGAATTCTTAAATACTGAATAGGGTTAGTGGATGGGATCTTACCTACAAACAACTTTTCCTATTGTACTAGTGCCAAGGCCTACTTTCTCTTGAATGGTGCTAATTTCAGAAATTATAGATACTTTGCCTGTTTTAGCCCTCAGCCCATAATTTTAACTGCATTCACTCTCCTTTCCTCAATACACGGAACACTTTCATATCTTTCTACTCCTTTCCTGCTCTGACTCTTGCCATAATGTTTCACTAAATGCACTGATCAATAAGAATATCATGTCTTAAATACTATGCTGTCATAAAATTTCCTCCATCAAATTAGTCTATCTCTTTTTTTAAAGACTTATTTATTTTATGTATTTGAGAATACTGTAGCTGTCTTCAGTCACACCAGAAGAGGGACCGGATCCCGTTGCAAATGATTGTGAGCCACCATGTGGTTGCTGGGGATTGAATTCAGGACCTCTGGAAGAACAATCAGTGCTGTTAACCACTGAGCCATCTCTCCAGCCCAGTCTATCAACTTTGAATAAAGCCTCACATGGATTTTTATGAACTGGGCTGAATGCAGCCAGAGCCTTTGAGAGAATATAGCATTAATGGCCTCTGTCTCTGTTTGTGATAGAGCCTGTGTTACTCTCTGAAGGCTCATGAACAGTTTTCATTACTCCACTTCAATCGGCATTCCCGTCTTCCAAAACTCACCAGACTTACCAGTTAACCTCTAGACTTACAGGAGTAAGTCTCTACAGTATCATTCCAAAGCTTTCCCCATTCCCTCTGCAAACCCGCATAGTTCCAAAAGCCTATGAAGTCCTGCTCCTGGTACCAATTGCTGTGACCAATACATAACAATAAACAGTTTAAGGAAGAAAGGTTTTTCTTTGCTCGTGGTTTGAGGGTGGGTAGTCCATCATCGTGAAGTTGATATAGATGCTGAAGCATCAGGAGCATCTAACTGCTTACACACATCTTGACAGATCTGGATGCACAGGTGGGATGAGAAGTAGGGTAGGCTATAAACTTCAAAGCCTACCCTTACTGCACAAACCTATTTTCTCCAGTTAGGCCCCACTTCCCAAATTTTCTACAACCTCCCAAAATGAGGCAGCCATCTGAGGACCAACTGTTCCAACAGAGAGCCTGTCGAGTACATTTTGCATCCAAATAATAACAGATATTAATATAATAATACCTAAGTATGGGTTTTTTAGAATTCTATATACTATCTTTTTCAATTTTTTATTTTAGGTTCACACCATTCTTAAATTTTTTTCTAGAAGAATCAGGAGATGCCTAAGAGATATTCAGAAAATAACAATTTCTATACTTTTTTTTTCAAACTAAAAATAGGATATTCTCTAGGCATCTTATAGGAATTTCCTAAACTTTGAAAAGAATCAAGGCATTTTGTGGGGTGTTTCCACTGTCATTTGGTTTGTTTTGCTTGGAGCTTATTTATCTGTTTGTTGAGACAGGAGCTCACCATGCAGCTCTTGATAATTTAGAATTTACTATGTAGACCAGGTTGGCCTTGAATTCATAAAGATCTTCTTGCCTTTGCTTTCCAAAATTAAACCTGTGTGCTACCTCCTGCCTTAAAAAAACAAGAAAGTTTTATATAAATTAAACAACACTAAGTTGTTTGTTTTTAATCTCAAACTAAACTGAAAGGGGGGGCGTGCTCAATGTAAAGCAATTATGAGTTCATGCTCTTTGGAGAAATAGAAGGTGGGGAGACGTGAGAGACAGAATATAAAGAATGATGCCTGCTGGAAAAATCATGAATTTAGTGTGACTTTCCTTCCCTACAATATGCCTGAATAAGAGTAGGACTATCAACAGCAAACCGCAGGAGGAGAGAGCACCAGGCCCTTAACTCTCCATGCGGAAGTAGTGGCCACTAGATTCTGGGAACTGAGTGTCACTGTATGACCACTAGTGAGCTCACCAGGCTCTAATGCCTGTTACTGTAAACCTGCTCAGGAGATGGGGGCTGGGCAGATCATAGACCCCTGGGGGAAACCTGCCACTATTGTTTTGCTAAGTGGACATGTGAACAAACTGTCTTCTAAATACTCCTGTTTAAATCCAAAGATTGGTGCTTCTCTTGGTGTTTGTCTGAAATTTGGTATCGTACTAGATAGTGGTTAATCCAGATGCTCTAACCAGTCAAAGTTAGAATAAGAACAGTGGTATGCTCAGTTCTGATTGAATCAGCTATATCAGCCTCTCCAGGGTTTGAGGAGCATCAAAAAAGAAGAGATAGAAAAAAATGGGAAGGCCATTGGGTGGAGAAGCTTATTGTGAAACTACTTATAAACTCACTACAATTCGGCCACCAGCATTAGACCTGCACAAGATTGGGCCTGCCAACATTTCATCATGGATAGGAATAAGGATCCACCCCTCCCTGGGGGACTAGGGATAGTTATGGTTGCTGAGGGAAGGGGTGTCACTTTTCTCCTGTGCTACACCCACTGGTAAGTTGCCTATGCTCTAGTAAAGTACATCCCATATGTTATGCCAGTAACCAGAACTGAATTTAGTGGGAGACTCACACTGTATTTATTTATTTTATGTGAGTACACTATTGTTATCTTCAGACACACCAGAAGAGGGCATTGGATTCCATTACAGATGGTCATGAGCCACCATGTGGATGCAAGGAATGGAACTCAGAACCTCTGGAAGAGCAGTCATATACATGTGATTTATATGTAGATGATCTTACGTGTATGGTTACTTTATATACATACATATACATCTGGCTTTACTCAATAAAGTATCTAATTAGTTTCAGAAGGCAGTGCTAGTGAGTGACAGATATACAAACATCTAGTGTAAGTATATGAGAGGCTTTCAAGTCCTAGTACATGGGATTCTAACAGCCTATTATAGAGATTTACAAACTTTTTGTGTAAAAGGCCAGAGAATAAATATTTTAATTTGTGAGGCCATGTAGGCTCTATTGAAACTGCTCGTCCAGCTGAATGTGTGAATACTTAAGGATAGCTGTGTTCCAGCACACAAGAAAGAGGCCGAGTTTAGCCAATGAGCCACCTCGGAATCAAAAACCAGCCTCTGAATAAAGTCCCAAAACCCTAAGAGAATGAATAACACAGAGTTACACATACCGTAAGGTCTTAACTACACAAAAAGTATTGTAAAAATGCTACAGAGAAGAGCTTTAAATAACATTATCTTTTTATTCAGGGTGAGTAAAGACGTTTTAATCGCCATTTTCTTACACTTTCACTTTTGAATGTATTAAAATTGAGGAAATAGTCACAGCTGCCTGGGGAGCTGACTCACCCGGAGGGGAGTTCGGAGTCAGCCTGAACAATGCGAAGAGAGCTGTCAATAACAACAATAACACAGATAATTTAAGAGAAAAAGAGAAGAGGGAGGGTGGGAGTAAGGAGAAGAAATGGAAAAGAAACAACACCTGTGCTGTTGTTAGGAAACCAGAGATTCCCAGGCCATTGAGGTTTGAAAATCATCTTTTCGCCATATTGATGTCAATTCGGGAGAACGTTTGTTACCTCTGTTTCAATTCTCATTAAAACAAAAAAACAAACCTAGACATGTTTTAAGCTTCAGAAATGACAATTTGGATTATTCTTCTCTCTCTCTCACACACACACACACACACACACACACACACACACACACACATCAATTCAGATTGTTGGTGATTAGAGAAATGCTTCCGTTTGTCCAGAGTCTGAGGCATCATGGAGCTCCCCCAAAGCCACAGTGCTGGAAAATGCTGCCTGCTTTCCTAAAGCTCTTTCTAATGACTCATGTTCTTAATCGCCTCTGTTCAAGTGACAAAGGAACCACTGTTGTTAGGCGGGATGTGCAGCGCATTACACAAGTTTACCCTGGCAAGCCACTGGGCCGATCTGCAAGCCTGTGTCAGCACTTTTAGGTCCCACTAATAGGAATACAGATGAACGTGTGAGCAGTTGGGACCTCTCACAGGGCCAATCAAAACATGGAAAACAAAGGCTTTTATCAGATCCATGCTAACCACAGTTCCCTTCGGTATTGCTAAAGCCACATTCCTCTCTTAACTTTTCATATACAAAATGGCTCTCACCTGAGAGAAACCAGATTTCACTGACAGCCTAGGGCCCAAGTTTGTTGTTCTGCCGGGTATGTAATTACCCCCTTAGGAAATGGGAAAATGGAGCCTTTTTTGGTCTTTCTCTGGGAACCCAATATCTTTGAACACACAAGATGCGAATGAAAGACAGTAGCCACAGTTGGGCTAATACTGAGCAAGTATGGAAAAATGAAGGCGTTATCAGAGACTCTTGCAAGGAGAGAAACTTCTTTTCCTAAAGCATCTTATGTTTTGCTGTCCACAAGCGAGCCTTCCTCACTCGCAATAGTCACACTATCTCCCTCAGAAGGACACACTCTTCTAAGAGGATGTCATTCCCTCCACGATTTAACTTATTTTGTCAGTAATAGACATAGTCTCCTACTGAGGAAGAGTCCTGTGTGTGTGAGTGGGTGGGTGGGAGGTCTGTGGAATATTTATTAAAAAAAAATAACAATTTAGTTGAAAACTGGATGACCAGTCCAACTGTTAATGCTATAGTTCTGACTTTAACGAACTAGTGAGGTTTTTCTTGCCTTAAGGGTGTGTAACAATCACCCCAAGTCTCAACTGATGTGAGGAAGCGGTCATTTTTTTCCCACAATCTACAGGCCTATGTTGACTGTAAGTCTTGGCAGCAATCAGACTTTAGACTCGGTTCACTGGGTCCTGCATCTACTGGGCACTAACAGTGGAGCACTGGAAGGAGATCAGGTACAGGTTGGTGTCAAGGCAATGATACATGATTTGACAGTAGACAGTGGCGTGGGGACAGTGTTTGTAAGGCAGGAGAGAGGAGGAAGGCGGGAGGTCGAGATGGAGTCTACAGAGAAGGATGGATCAGATTTAGGTGAACTCGATCGACTTTTATCTTGTCTGGGCGGGCGGTTTATATCTTTACCAATTGGTAGTGAATTTGTGTGTGGATGAATTGTGGATTGAGAACTTAACATGTAAATCTAATTGCTAAATTAAAAATGTCTGGAACTTTGACTTTTACCGGGCTAAAGAGGACAGTGTGTGAAAGAGTGAAAGAAATGGCACAGAGGCAGTTGGAGCGTTCTGTTGCCCTCTCGGCGTGAGTGTGTGTGTGTGTGTGTGTGTGTGCGTGTGTGTGTGTGTGTGTGTGTCAGGCGTGGCAACTACCAGCTAAGGGACTTCACGGAGAGGGCAGCTAAAAGGGAGATGGCCAGCCAGGAGTGGGCAGCTTGTGGACCATGGGGCAAAGTAGCAGCTGGATCTGGCTCATGGGAACTGATAAAAAAATGTTCATTTTTTAATTTTTACCACAACAATCAGGGACATGGGAGATTAAAGCGTCAAATGGGAACCAGCATGAATTTGCTTCTGCTGCTTTTCACTGCTCTCAGAAAACCCAAGATCAAGCCCAAGATCAAGAGTGCAGAAAAATAGAGTATTAACAATATACCAGGATGAAGAAGAAAGGAAGGTTTGTAGGAAAATGATAATTCCACTATGTTAAATAAGTAAAATCATAAAGTTTCAGCTTCTAGAGAGAGAGAAAGATAACTCTAGCTTGTCCAGTCTTAAGGCCCTTGGGACGAGTAATGGCTTTAACATTTTCTATTACATGTATTAAGTTAAGGGGTGGGAGAGGTTTTTCACATGCCATAGTGTGCATATGAAGTTCAGAGGCTGACATACAGGATTTGATGCTCTCCTACCAGGTAGATCCCAGGGATTGAACTTGGGTCCTTGGACTTGGCAGCCAACGCTTTTCCCCACTGAGTCATTTCACTTTGACCAAGGGATCGACATGCATAGGTACCAGACAGAGGCTTAAAATCAAGTCATATTTTTCCTCCTAGATGGAGACTACAGTTAAAGTACAATGTGATCAGTGCTGTGAGATCTGCACAAAGCATCATAGGGGCAGGTAATGAGGTGAGTTATCCTGTTGCTCTGGACACATCTTTACAAACACATAAGAATCAGAGAGGAGAATGGATGTGGGAAAGGTGGGAAATGGAAGATGTCATCGGCTACATTTACTTCTGAGAGTGAAAAAAAAAGAACTGGAATAAATATGGGAGAAAAATTGTCATCTGATGAATCTAGACACTTGAAGGGCTGAAGTCTGTTATGCTTTGAAAGATTTCAATATTAAAGTATTTTAATTTTTTAAAAATAATTTCTAAAAGGGGTTAGGAAATATTGAGAAGCAAATCGCCATGGTGTGGGAGAGAAAAGACTGGAAGAGAGTAAGAGGGGTGAGATTCTGGGGCTGCTGATACGGGATTGCTAAACTCCCAGAAGCTTCCTGTCCCTGAGGTGGGAATAGAGACATCTGAGTGCTGTTCACATTGGGTCTTTCTGAGGGGGAATCTTTTCACAGCCTCTCTCTCGGTTCCCATCGTGACCATCAATCCTTGACATTCTCTGGTTGATGAGTACAGCACGCCCATCTCTGCCTTCTCTTTGTGTGTCCATGCACATTCACGTGGCCATCTTCCCTGCGTCTCTGTGTCCGAGCTTCCTCTACCTGCATGAAAATGTCCCTCACTAGGAAAGGGCCCCAGGATACGTGAGTATGAAGTCATCTTAATTTGACTAGCAACATTTGAAACTCTTTTTTTCCAACTAAAGGCATTTTTTTTTGAGGTACTAGGAATTAGAACATCAATGGATGTTTCCAGAAAATACAAATCAGCCTGTAGGAGGAGCCAAGGGATTGCTATTGTCGCTTGCTTATTATCACATGTTCACGTTTGCTTAAATCCATAGGGAGAGTATCACACCCTGCTAACCTCCTAACGTGTTCCTAGGGGATAACCAGAGGCTTTCCTCTCTTAGAGAGGGACAGACTTTCTGCTTCCTCCATCTTGCCTCTCAGACACACCCTCACCTTACTCATCTCAAACCAGCCCACGCTGGGTGACTCACCGTCATGCTCCTCTGCCCATTACTGCACCATTACCCAGAGAGAAAATCCTTCCGGGTATGGCCACAAATTCCCAGGTCAAATGCTTTGCCCCGGGGCTACTTCCTAATCCTGAGCTCTTCCAAAATGTATTTGAACAACACAATCTGGCGGCAGTGGTCTGCTTCATGGTTCCTAATTTGTTTTTCAGACTTTAACACTAATCTGGTGTTAGAACCAAGCAGTTAGCCAATTCTTTACTCTGGTCAAGTAGCTTTTTGTCTCTCAAACTACACAGTCTGGTTCTCGCCAACTTCCCTATCCTTCACTGGATACCCTCCACTGCTAGATAGCCTCTACACTCACTGAAACTTGAACTAAACCGAGCCCTTTCTAACCTATAGTTTTTTGAAGTTGGTCCTTGATAGAGGCTCTAAGGTATTCTTGCAAGTACTTGAATATCTGTCCATTCTAGGAACTGAAGTAGAAACTTTAGGGTTCTTTGGAAAGTTGGTTGAATGGTGTTTTACTGGGGCAAACATGTGAAAGAACATTTAGTTAGTTAAAGTGGACACAGATGTGAAAGGCTAAGGCCAACTCATGAAGAAACATTTTGCTGAAGCAGACACAGGGGAGAGGATGTTTTTCTAAAGCATGTGAAAGGACACATGATGAAGGATTCTTCGCTAAAGACACGAATGTATTAGTCTGCCTTACACAGCATAGGTGAGCTGCATTTGTCTGGACTCCACAGAGAGAAACGCAGCAGAAACCTTCTGTTCGTATACTGCAGTTTCTTGCCACTTCCGTGGGCTCAGGCTAATTGAATGCACTTGCTGAGGCAAGAGCTGTGCCCTGGCAAGGCAGGTGAAAGACGTGTGATGTGCAGGGGGTATAAATAGGACTCTATGGCATGACAGAGGCAGAGCTTAGATTACTGGTACAGCTAGCTGTGCAATGCTTGTGGGTCTCAAGTCTTTGCTGATCTTCACTTCCCTGAGAGAGGCACAGCTGAGAACTTCTCCTGGTGCTCCTGCTGGTCCCTCCTGCTGACTTGAGCCAAGGCTGAGGCCTAGCTGTCTCTGCTAGTTCCTGATACCGCTGTTGCTAATCTGACTCTACTGAACTGGACTGCTGGTATATCCATGAAGTGTTTGCAAATGGATCGAGCTGCCACTGCATGCTAACCTATGAACTGAACTGCCCATTTCCAGACAACACAGGAATTGCTCCAAAGAACCTTTCTGAACAGGTCCATTTCCCTGTATCCTTTCTTTTCCACTACCTCTGGTGGGTGGTGGTCTACAAGGGAGGTTAATGTGCTTAAGAACCATCATTAAAAATAAAGTTTGAAAAATTAAAGTTACAAATAACCTACATCTTTAAACATCACTTCCTTGTAGTGGTTTTCATTGATTCCCCCCCCCCCACACACACACACAAACATCACCTCTAGATGTATTTCTCTTTAGAGCTATTCCATTCTCTGTGTGCTAGTATATGTCTCCTTTGTAAAAATATATGTGCTGTCAGTTTGTCTGTCTGCACCCTTTCTATCTGACACTTTTTGACTATTTTGTGGTTACCTGCTTTAATAAATTTGACTCATTTATTAAGTCATGTGTGGGGTGGTGCGGTGTGTGTGTGTGTGTGTGTGTGTGTGTGTGTGTGTGTGTGTTTAGTTCATTAGAAACTTTTCTTCCACCTAGTACAATGTCTGTCACATAATAGATGTCTAATAAATGTGAATAAAGTTAAAAAAAATAGCTTTGCCTTCCAAAATCCTTCGCCCTTTTGGACACAAATCAGAAAACATAGAATAGCTACCTTGGTCACTTGTTTGCAATGGTGTCTAGATTCTAGTAGCCATATATCTGTCCTAAATTACTGTGACTGCATTTTGCAGTCTCTTATATTGATCTCTTTAGCTTCAAATTTCCAGCTTCTTCAATTAGTTTATGAAACAAGAGCCTAGAACATCAACTGTTCTCCCTGGATCCTCCTGGACTTTGACTCACCATGTGGAGAGTAACACAGCATCTTGTGCTCCTTTGTGCCTTAGATAACAGATACAGAATGGACCCCAGCTGTCTCCGAATCCTGCTTGTGAGACTTGATTCTGTTCTGCTGTGTCTTATCTGTGCCACCCCCTCCCGCCTCCATCTTCCTTATGATTTTAACCCTTTCTTACTTGGCAGAGCTGTGAGCTTGAAAGGGGATTCAGGGTGAACTAACACCTGGAGCCTATGTTTCATTTGTTAGCCTAGAACGTTAATCTGTGTGATCTCCTATTGGAAACTGTAAAATCTAAGGATGTTTGTCTCATGAAGAGCAGAGACCTTCCTCACCAACCACTGAGATCTGTGTCTTCACCAGCTCCAGTGTGGATACAAACAACATTATTTAGCTCTGTGAACTTTTTAAATAACAATTTTAGGCAGAAATGAGATCATTTATACAATTAACGGTGCATATGCCTGGAAATCACATCATGTTAACCTAGTGTCAGTGTCCACAGGGCACTTAAGAAAAGCTACTGAGGGTGGCCTAGATTTTTCCCATGCTCTGGATACCATAGTCTCTCAGAATATAGGTCAGGCTAGAGACATTTTGGAACCGTGTTTGTTAAACTGGTGTAAAAGTTTGACCCAATCTCTTAAATAATCATTATTTGTTTAACAAGTTCCTGTGAAGAAAGTTATGCAGTTATCTTGTGAAGTGACTTCTAAAGAGCTTTTATTTTGTCTAGCCATGATAAGAATCATTACATGGTGTGTCTAACTGATGGCTTGGAGCTCATGTGCTACCCAGCAATGTGTATGAGAAAAAGAATTCGACAGTAAATACCAATGACTTAATACAGACTATGTTTCCAATTCAATTTGCTTTGATAAAAATCAAATAATCCCCAGGAACACAAATATTTGTCTACGGTGATTGGATAGTCCTCTAAAATTGGCCTTCTCAGTGCCTCAGAAAGTCATTTGTCCTTTGTACAACCCACACGTTGTCAGGAGGTGAACAATGCTGAGAAATTCCTGTGGTGTTCTAAGTCTCTGTGCTATCTAAGTAGGGAAACATCAGGATCCCTGCACTTCTTTTAAATGTAGCATGCCTTTTACTCGCCGCCTCTGTCCTAATAATAAAACAAAACAGATTCTTGAACCCTAAAAGAACTGTAAATTCATAACATTTTTCCTTTGAAGTAAAAATGTCTTACACGACTGCAGTGAAATATGAAAACAATTCATACAACCAGGAGGCTTGATAATCACAAACGTAAAACTTTTCCCCAGTAAAAAAGGCTAAAATTTTCAAAGAAAATGTGTATTGTTTAAGAGTTTTGTAATGTAATTTTATTTTAATGTAGTGTTTTTATATTCTAGGATATATTTCAAGACATGAATCAATTCTAAGTGCGTGTATTATCCTTACTTAGATTTTTAAAATATCCCGTTTTATCTTAGTATTAAGCTTCCTAACATTAGGAAATAATGCCCTTTTAAGAAAAGTTATCTACTCCAATAAAGTCATAGCAGGTAAATCATTTATCAAAAGTGCCACATATATGATAAATTATAAAACATCACAACATTAAATACAGATGGGTCCTGTACCCTTTCAAGGTTAAATCAAACACACATTCATCTAAGATTTCAGTAAAAGATGGCTAACAACAAGAGACAGAAATTAACATTCATCCCCCAAATCAAAAGCATAGATGGCTTCCCTCAACCAGCCTCGGGTGTTCAGAGAGAACAATGAAGTGAGTGAGAAGAAGCATCCCACTGTGGAAGGGACCCAAGTATTTAAAGTATTTGGAAGATGAGACTCTCAAAGTCTGTGAATTATACAGACCCCGTTAGTCACCACAACAAGCCTGTGGCTACCAAAGGGCTCTGTGTTGAACTGCCACCTGTCTTAAGGTCTGGAGTAGGTATTCCTCTCCTCATCCGACATCTTCCGGATGTACTTGAATTTCTCCCACTACCTTTATCTACCTGACTGCCACTGACCATGCTTCCTCTCCCATCTATGAGTCATGTTCCCTGCCCCTCCATCTTCTCCCCGATCTTGCTAACGAGTCTGTGCTAATCCCCACCTTGTCCATACGTCCCACCTCAGCACTACAGCTTTGCTCTCACAGTCAGAGCTCCACAGGTTGCTGTGAACAGCAGCAGGTCTCTCTGTTTAAGAGCCTTGCTTCTGGAGACACTAATCCTCTTCTCCAGTCACAACTCATTTCTTACTACCCTGAAGCAGGTTAACCAACCCCACTAAAAGTCTATGACTGCCCCATCAGTACATTGAGACTTTAGAACTTTCCTAAAAGATAGGATAGGATGAGGGGGTCCAGAAAAAAAAAACTCACTACAATGATGGTAGAGAATAAATACACAATAAATGTTAGGTTTTGCTTGCATTTATAATTCTCACATCACCAACACAGAAGTTCCACTCCGTGCAAAAGTATTTCTATCATTCTATGTCACCAAGTAACTACTATGAGTCTCATGCTTGATCTAAAATCAGTACAGATCATCCAGCAACTCACATGCACTTGCCAAAGAACAGAAGCACTGAACAGAAATGGTTCCAGGCGATTCCACATGAGGAGGTCGCTGTGCCAGCCCTGCCTCTTGCTTGCCAAGTAGAGCACATACAAGGTCTGTACAAATTATATAAAGGAATGATTTGTTTAGGACAAGAGTGGATTCAAAGGCCAGTTTAAAGTCTGGATTTTTCCTCTTACATGAGATACATAAATGCAGAAACCCCCACACAGAGTTCTAAGATAGCTCAAGAAAAACTCCTCTTCTCCCATGACTTCTTCTGAGGAATATGAACCAGGGAAATATGCTCAGCTCCAAGGTACGAGGGGTTAACAAACTGATCATGGGAAAAATAGACTCGTGCCCGTGTGAAAACCAGAATGAAGGTTGTGTGTCCATAGCGGAAGCTCTCTACCTTCATAAAACAGATGGACCAGAAGCACTGTGCTGTCTAAGTCTCAAATGACCATATCACAAGACAGATTTGATCAAGCTTCCCTGGTCTATTAACAAAACTATCTTAGAAAATTCTAATTATTACACTCATGTCTGCTTGTTTGCAAGCCTGTCAATATTTTTAAAATACATATATATAATTCCTAATAGTGCTGGAGATTGAACCCAGGGTCTTGGGCGTGCTAGACAAGCACTCTGGGGCTCTCTGAGCCATAACCCAAGCCAATATGTGTCTATATCAAAATACCATTTTAAACCTGTTAAGGAAGGGAGACATATTGTCCCTATAGGGCTTGTTCAAAACAAACAACCCCCTAAAAGAAACATCCGAAGTAAACCCACATCCTATACACATTGAAGTACAATACATTGCAAATTTTAATGCAGATATTTCGTTATGTTCTATCTTTTATAAGTCTGGGTCTGTTTACCAAACACATGACCTTCACAGTTTCACATTCATCTGCTTTATATCCAAGGTGAACCTCTAATATCTCTGCTTTATCTTATTTCGATAGCTAATTTGCCATGATCTCAGCTATTGTACTTTTTAAAATATGACCACTGATAACCTGCAGACTTTGCAATAGAAGATAAAACATGTTATGATATGGACCTGTTCTTTGATGTCTGTGTCCTTCAGAACATGAGCTATGCTAACCTGGGCAGACACTATGTGTCAAAGGACAGTTCTCACTGTGATGGCTTTGCCCTCGCCAGTCTTAGCTAAAGCCAGTCATGTACACACATAGGAACCACATGACTCCCAACAGTCTTTTGATTTTATCCTCTTGACCTTCACAGTTAGTATATAGGTTATAGACAGGTCATAATTTATGTTTATATCTTACACAGCATAAAATTAGGTCAAGTTTAGGGTAACTAGCTTTTCTTCATACAAATTTCTGTACCTAGAAAATGCTTGCATGTGTTTTTACCATTAAAATGTGTTGAAATTGGTGTTTGATCAATAAACACTCTCAGAGAAGAGGGACCCTAATAGTCCTTGGTTTCTGCCTATTACTGGTAGTATTCTAGGCACACTGGAGCCCCAGATTCCCCTCCTCAACTTTAGGCAGATCAGGTCAGGAATAAAATGTGAACAAGGTAAGACATGCAGTGTGTGTGTGTGTGTGTGTGTGTGTGTGTGTGTGTCCACTTGTGCTGTGGTTTGGAGACCAAGGAAGCCAGAAGAGGGTCCTGGAGCTCTTGAAGCTGTAGTTACATGTGGTTGTAAGTTGCCTGATATAGGTGCCTGGAATCAAACTCCGGTCTTCTAGAAGAGCAGGAAGCACTCTTAACACCTTAACCTTATAAAGTAATTCAGAGTTTAAGGCATGGGACTCTATATACTTGATTCTTCAAACTAAAGGGTAAGACATGGAAATTTATGAGCTATATAGAGAAGTTTCAAATCCTGCTGGTTCTACAAGAGTGGTGGAAATAATTTTTCTGACCTTAGGTCTCTTGCAAAGTGAAACTTACATAAGCTTCACAGAGCTTTTGTGTGTTAAGTACCTAAAGATGTGTCTGAGGAATAATAGGTTCTCAGTACAGGTATATGCTCTTCCTTTCTTTCATAACTTATGTTGCTAATTTTACATTATGTTTGCAAGCCTTCAAAGACATTCTAGATGTTTATCTGGAAATGTTCGATTGTTCAAAATACTAGTAAGCTTGGCATATTGAAAGCCACTATGCATTATTAGTAGAAAGGATAATTTTGTTAATTTTTATTGGATATTTTCTTTATTTACATTTCAAATGTAAACCCTTTCCCTGGTTTCCCCTCCAGAAACCCCCATCCCCTACCCTTACCCCTGAGTCTATGAGGGTGCTCCCCACCCACCCACTCCCTCCCACCTTCCTGCCCTGGCATTCCCCTATACTCAGACATCAAGCCTTCACAGGACGAAGGGCCTCTCCTCCCACTGATGCCCGGCAAGGCCATCCTCTGCTACATATGCAGCTGGAGCCATGGGTTCTTCCATGTGTACTCTTTGGTTGGTGGTTTAGTCCCTGGGAGCTGTGGGGTGTCTGGTTGGTTGATATTATTCTTCCTATAGGCTATTAATAGACAAGGAACTCATGCTTTAGACAAATTAGGCGCTGGATGGTGTATCGTACCAGAAAGGACAATGAACTCCTTGTTAAGAAAACATAAATGCTCATCTCACTCTTTCATTGTGAAGCTCTGGCCCTGAAAAAGACGACTGATAAAGTCATAGTCCTTTGTGAAGGAATTATTTATATTTATATTTTTAAATTAAATTATAATTTTATCATTTCCCCCTTTCCTTTCCCCTTCCTCCCTCCAATATCTCACATGCATGACCCTGTGCACCCCCTCTCTTTCTCTCTGTGTCTCTGTCTCTGTCTCTGTCTCTGTCTCTCTCTCTCTCTCTCTCTCTCTGTCACTCTGGCTCTCTCTTGGCAGCTATGATAACGAGGCTTCATGGGTGTAGCGTCTCTGATATTTATATGAGACACAATCTCACTTCACTGTGGCTTTAGCAAGGGATTGCACATTTTTGAGCCTTGCTTTCCTACTCTCTAACATGAAGTACCTCTTCCTTAAAGATCTGGTTTTAAAAAATTAAATGCTGGCTAAAATGCTTCTGGCATTTATTAAGGGCTTATGAATCAATCTTCTTCATGTTTATCCTCCAGTTAAAATTCAAATTGTCACTCTTTGTGTTTGCAAGTCGTAAATGGTATTTGCGTGCATGTGCTCAGTCACACACTTATACTGGCATTTAAAATATCAGCCAATTTCACTAAACTGCAAGAGGACAGCATTCAGGATAGCTTACTACTGCTGGAGGCAACATGGTGGAACGGGACTGCAAGGTTAAGTGACTCCTAAAAGGAAACTGATCTCTTCATCAACAGTCACTGGTGTCTCTAAAGCCCTTCCCACTGAAGCTCAAGCCACTTACAAAGAGACACCAGTCAGGGCAATGGACAAAGCATCCTTGAATTGTAGGGGAATCACAGCATATCACATGATCTGGAGAATTGACAGCTGTAAAAAGAACCTTGATCACATGGTGAGCAAATATATTGTGGAGTCTACATAGACTGTCAACGTTGCAGGGGACAGAATGTCATTTGAGAGAAAATCAACTTTGACTCAAGAGAGTGTCTGGAAAAACTTGCACAGCACAGGATGGCACGTGGCTCTCTGACATGCACAGATCAGCAGGTCTCTCAAAGCTAAAAGACAAGAAGAAGTACACAAAAGCAGAACAATCCAGACCAAGAAATGCTCAAATGACTCTTACCATAATCTATGCATTGGATTAGACACAGTACGCCATGATCTTGGTATCCAGTTCTCTCCATGCTATGTGCTATATGTAGATTAAATGTGAATATGTATTTTATCTTGTTGTTTACATTGAGTTGATCTCATAAATGATACACAGATCTATTAAGAAAAATAAAATAAATTGGCTTAACATCAAACATTTACAGAGAAACAGGACCCAGAACAGCAGGTGGCCAGATGAGGCCCTAATCTTTTTTTTTTTCAAAGGAAACGACTTTATTTGGGAGATGTATTTGACAGCCGCCCTTCTTTTTTTTTTTTTTTTTTTTTTCGGAGCTGGGGACCGAACCCAGGGCCTTGCGCTTCCTAGGTAAGCGCTCTACCACTGAGCTAAATCCCCAGCCCCGGCCCTTTTATTTGAGGCACTGCCTCCTATGCATACATTGTGGGTTTTTATTCTGGCTACAGTGCTTTTCAAGTTGCTTACCGCAAGATGAGGTTGTTAATGCTATGAAAACTGGCTTTCTCCATACCAGAGCTCAGTATGCTTGGTGACTCCCAGAGCAAAACAAAAACCGGTTTTATTGATTTAGTGGGAGGAGACTCTCTATCATTCTTTCTGTTTCCATGACAACTCTAAATGAATAGATCTGCCCGAACTTCACTGTTCTCAGAGACTTTTCTGTGACCAGTTCCTTATCTTCCTTATTTTTTAATGGTTACAGCGTTTTCCCCCCAAACCTTATTGCTATTTTCCTCACTTTATAGCAACAGAAATCATTTTCCTATTGAGAATAGTTACAGTCATTCTGGGTTTTTTAATTTTATTTTACTATTTTATAGAAGACAGACCTTCCTCCCACAATAAAGTCCCTGCCAGAAAGAAAACACCACAACCACCACTCATCAGCCCACTTCCCCTACTCTTCTCACCCTAGGAGTAAGAAAACCCAGACATTTATCTGGATATAAAACTGACCTCGCCTGAGAAAGCATGAAACTCTGAGACACGAGAGGAAATGCTTCAGACAATAGCAGAAGCTACACAGTTCATAAACTCTCGACTTCAAGCCACACCCATTGGCGGAATCTTGCGCCAGTAAACACACTGTGCTCTTACACCGTGACTTACAGGAGACAGAAAGAGAAAAGTCATCTGTCTTAGAAGCTCAACTCCAGATATGATGCATATAAACGTGGGACACTCACTTTTAGGGGCCAGACACTGCACAAGGAAGTCCTTTGCTTCCTAACAATTGTGCTTTCATGGACCATGAAGGAGCAAAACAGCTCTGTGGAGCCTACAATATGATCAGGACTTCCATATGGAATCGTAAAAAAAAGAGCCTGAGGGCAAGGACCATCTAGCTGGAAACTTTAACCAGCTGGCCATGACAATTTGCAAATAACTCTTGAAGGTCAGTGGAAGCATACTCCAGCAAATCACACATCTGGAGAATTCAAAGCTAAGAAAAGAAAGCACTATCAGGAAACATTAAGTCATCTCTATAAATTATATTTACAAATGAAATCTTAGTGTTTAGTCTTATAACTGTAAAAGAAAGCCTGACTAAGCAGGAAGAAATGTTCAACATGTAACATAAAATAACATTGAAAAGTATTATGATGAATAAAGAAAAGGCATCGTGATGATGCGGACATACTCAAGTAGTCCCTCTTCCCCCACCCTAGCAGCTTCCCCTAACTGATGCTCTAAGAACTTCCAGAAATCTTTCAGTCTCCTTCCTTCCTCTATTGTGTCTCAAGACCAAGTTCAGAAGACATGTGTCTGTCTCTCTCTACCTCCTTCTAATGAGACAGCCTGCTCAGGAACTCACCACTAGCATTTACAGAGGATCTCCTATTTCCATGCTTCCTATTGGTCATGCTAATGTCCTTCTGTGTCACCTTGGACTGAGTCATAGCCTTTCTTCTAGTCAGTTAAATGCTTCCAGTATAAAGGGATAGCTTACAGGTGACCTCTCATGTCGTCTAATTTGAGTGTTTTTAATAATCCCCAGCACTCGGTCTCTTTATCACCATTCAGGTATACCAAGAGGCCAAGAATCAGTATTCAGCTCTTCTCTTTTGAAAAAAGAAAAAAAGGAGAAAAGGTCAGAGCCAGGATTGCAGATGAGACTCCCAAAACATACAGCCTGTTGCCATTACCCTTGGTTGCCCTCCACAGGTAGACAGTAAGTCCCTATTTCTGAGGACATCAGAAACATGACCTAGAGAACCCTGAGCTAGACCTGGCTTGAATGCTTCCTCCCTGAGGACTAGTTTTCATGGTACCAGAAGAATCCATGCAATCTTCTAAAGAAGGAAAGAAATCAACAGTCTTGCATGGCAATGATGCCCATGAACCACGACACTGACTAGCATAGCATGATATCCCTAAGGGTTCAGGGGTGGCACACATATGTTGTCAGTAATCAGAACTTTCAAATTGGTATTAAGATCCATGCAACAAAAGGGAACCCATGACTAGATTAGAAACCTAGCTAATGACTCAATGCTAGTGAAATCAGGGTATTGGAGAAGAATCTACAACTACTAACTTACTATAACAGCATAATCCTTAACAGCCACCTATTAACATTTGTTCTTATACCCACAGATAACTGTAGTCTTCATGCTCATCAAGAAAATGCCTCTTTGCAACAGATGATGACAAATACAGGAATCTACAACTAATCAAAAGGGAAAGTTGTGGAACCGGTCCTGATAGATAAATTTACAAAACATTCCCAGGCTAAGGCTCAGAGAATATTGGAAAAAGAGGTGTCAGACAGAATCTAAGAGCCAAAGGATCAGGGAGTATGGGTTTCCAAGTAATATCAGAAGCTACACTCATAAAGTCTCACCAACAATGACCATCCAAACCTGAGCTGAAAAAGAACATCAATGGACATGTCAAACTGGATTGAGGTAGGGCTGGTGGGGAGGGCAGGCTGTCTCAGCATTACACAAAGGTTATAGGCAACTGAGGAAAGGTAGGAGCAGGAGAGGTGGTCTTTCTCAGGGAAGAGCACACTACAGATAAGTAGTTTCTGGTCAGGTGGGATTGTAGAATCAGCTGCCACGAGGTAAGAGGCTTAAAATAATAGCCATGTGGGTTGGCTAATTGGAGTTAATTGTAGCCTAGACCTAACATGGCAAATTATATAATGGGATTATTGGCTGGGAAATAGACATAATAGCATAGAGGATAGATATCTCCCCAGCTCTTGTGTTGACTAATGCTTATTATAAATATAAAGGTTGCATGTGTCTTTTCTCCAGGAACTAAATGGTCAAAGGCAAGGTAGAAAGTCTGGATTGGAATTAAATATTTTCAACAACAGTGGGTAGTATCTCCTGGGCAGGTGGCCCTACATTGTAAAAGAAAGCAGATTCAGCACACTGTGAGCAAGCAAGAACGTAGGCAGCATTCCTCCATGCCTCTGCTACAGTATAGTCCTGCTTTGGCTACTCTCAGTGTACCATGACTGGAGATAAGTAAGTCAAACTCTTTCTTCCCCAGGTTGTTTTTGGTCATGGTGTTTTATCACAGCAATGAAGCAAACTAGGGGGAAGTCATTAATTCAGAACAAAAAGTAAACATAAGAAGCAACACACACACACACACACGATGGGATATGAAGTAGATTTGGTTAATTTTCACTTTATAGACATTATAGTATTCAAACATCTAAAGGCACCCGTTAGCATAACATTTTGCTATATGTCTCTGTCTCTTTCATATATACACAAAGACAGAACTTATTAGCCACAATTTTCATATTGCTTGATAACACGCTAAGGAATTGCCAAAATCCCACTTATTTTTATAACTCTTCTTTGAATGTAGAATGAGAATCAGCTGCCTTTCTGCATACTTCTTTGGTTGTAATGTCTTCATTGTAACTTCTTCAGTTATAAGAATGGGTTTACCCTTCCACCCAGTCCTTTCTGCTGGGACAGATGACTAGCTAGTCTGCTCCCTGGAAGACACCATATCCTGAGGCATTCCAGAAGATCCACTGCACTCAGATCCTTTGGTAAGAACCCTCCTGAAGTCCCACAGAGTCCACTGGGAGTCCAGACACCATATAGTGAGGCATCCCAGGATATCTGCTATACTCAGGACTTCTGACACCACAGCCAGAGACATCGCAGGAGATCCACTGCACTCAGACAACACAGCTTAAAGGCATCCCAGGAGTTCTGCTGTACATGGGGCAACTGGGCAACTGACAGCACGGTCTGAAGACCTCCCCAGGACTCTGTGGCATGCAGGGAAACCCAAAAGACTGAAAGCCTCTCTGAGTTCTGCTGCACACAGGGAAACAGAAACCACAGTCCATAGGCCCTCTTGGAGAACGGCTTCTCACAGGACAAGAGTGTGACTGCTCCTCTGAAGACTCAACAGTCTGAAGACCTCCCAGGAGACCTGCTGCAGCCAGGGCAACAGATCAGCAGCTTCTCTGCCCCTCTAAAGACCCTCCAGTTGGAAGGCCCTACCCAGGTCTGCTACAACCAGAGCCACAGGCCTACAAGGAGACCTGAAGCAACCCAGGGACAAAAGAGGCAGACTCCGGACAGAGTTACTCACACAAATTAACACCAGAGATAACCAGATGGCAAGAGGCAAACGTAAGACCATAAGCAAGAGCAGCCAAAATACATGGGCATCATCAGAAACCAGTTCTCCCAACTCAACAAACCCTGAATACACCAACACACCTGAAAATCAGGAAGCTGACCTAAAATCCAATCTCATGAAGATAATAGAGTCCTTTAAGGAGGATATAAATAATTCACTGAAAGAAATACAGGAAAACACAGGTAACCAGGTAGAAGCCCTTAAAGAGGAAACACATCCCTTAAAGAAATATAAGAAAACACAATCAAATAGGTGAAGGAATTGCATAAAGTGATCCAAGACATAAAGTAGAAGAAGAAACAATAAAGAAAACACAAATGGAGGCAAACCAGGAAATGGAAAACCTAGGAAAGAGGTCGGGAATTACAGAAGTAAGTATTACAAACAGAATACAAGAGATAGAAGAGAGATTCTCAGGGGTAGAAGGTACCTTAGAAGAGATTGATACAACTGTCAAAGAAAATTTAAAACATAAAAAACTCCTAACCCAAACATATAGGAAATTCAAGACCAAATCTAAGAATAATTGGAATAGAGGAGAACAAAGATTCAATTCCCAGCTCAAAGGACCTGAAAATGTCTTCAACAAAATAATAGAAGAAAACTTCCCCAACCTAAAGAAGAGATGGCCATAAAGGTACAAGAAGCCTATAGAACATCAAATAAGGGACCAGAAAAGAAAATCCTCTCATCACATAATAAAACACTAAATGCATAGAACAAAGAATGAATATTAAAAGCTGCAACACAAAAGGGCCACATAATGTACATAGGTAGACCTATCAGAATTACACCAGACTTCTCAACAGAAAGACAGAAGAGCCTGGTCAGAGGTCATGTAAACTGTAAGAGAACACAAATGCCAGCACAGACTACTATACCCAACAAAACTCTCAATCAAATAGATGGATAAACCAAAATATTCCAGGACACAATCAAATTCAAACTGTATCTCTCTACCATTCCAGCCCTACAGCAGATCTTAGAAGGAAATCTCCAACACAAGGAAGGTAAAACAAGAAAACAAGATAGTAAGCATCTCACAACAAAGCAAAAAGGAGAGGACCACAGCACATAAAGCCACCTACAAAAACAAATATAACAGGAACCAATAGTCATCTGTCTTTGCTATTTCTCAAAATTGATGGACTCAACTCACCTATAAAAAGTCATAAGCTAACAGACTGGATATGCAAACAAGATTTTGCTACATACAGGAAATACACTGCAATAACAAAAACAGTCACTATCTCAGAGTAAAAGGACGGATAAAGGTCTTCCAAGTAAATTGTCCCAAGAAACAAGCTGGATTGCCATCCTAATACCCAATAAAATCGACTTTCAACCAAAAGTTATCAAGCATGATGAGGAAGGACACCTCATATTCATCACAAGGAAAATGCACCAAGAGAAAGTCTCAATTCTGAACATCTGTGCCACAAATGCAAGGGCACCCACATTGATAAAAGAAACTTTTCTAAAGCTCAAAACACACATTGAGTTCCACACAATAATAGGGGGAGACTTCAACACCTCATTTTCATCAATGGACAGATCATGGAAACAGAAACTAAACAGAGACACAGTAATAGAGATTATGAACCAAATGGATTTAACAGACATCTACACAGCATGTCACCCTAAAACAAAAGAATATACCTTTTTTCTCAGCACCTTGTGCTACCTTCTCCAAAATCGACCATATGTTGACACATCATACCCAAACTTATGGGACACAATGAAACAGTACTAAGAGGAAAATTTCATAGCATTAGTGCCCGTAAAGATACTGGAGAGATCTTACACTAGCAACTTAACAGCACACCTGAGATCTTTAGATCAAAAAGAAGCAAACTCACCCAAGAGGAGTAGACTGCAGGAAATAGTCAAACTCAGGACAGAAATCAGGCAAATAGAAGCAAAGAGAACAATACAAAGAATCAACAAAACCAAAAGTTGTTCTTTGAAAGAATCAACAAGATAGATAAACCCCTAGCCAAACTAACTAAAGGGCCAGAGACAATATCCAAATTAACAAAATCAGAAATGAAAAGGGAGACATAACAACAGAAACTGGGGAAATTCAAAAAATCATCAGATCCTACTACAAAAGCCTATACTCAACAAAACTGGAAAATCTAGATAAAATGGATGGTTTTCTAGATAGACACCACATACCAAAGTTAAATCAAGAGCAGGTAAACTATCTAAACAGACCATTATCCCCATAAGGAAATAGAAGAAGTCATTAAAAACTTCCCAACCAAAAGAAAGAAAGAAAGAAAGAAAGAAAGAAAGAAAGAAAGAAAGAAAGAAAGAAAGAAAGAAAGAAAGAAAACAAGCCAGCCAGCCCAGGGCCAGAAGGATTTAGTTCAGAATTCCACCAGACCTTCAAAGAAGACCTGATACCAATATTCCTCAAACTATTCCATAAAATAGAAACAGAAGGAAAACTACCTAATTCATCCTATGAAGCCACAATTACACTGATACCTAAACCACACAAAGACCCTACCAAAAAAGAGAACTGCAGACCAATCTCACTAATGAATATCGATGCAAAATACTCAATAAAAATCTTGTGCAAACCAAATACAAGATCACAACAAAACCATCATTCACCAAGATCAAGAATGTTTCATCCCAGGGAGGCAAGGCTAGTTCAATATATAAAAATCCATCAATGTAATCTACTATATAAACAAACTCAAAGAAAAAATCACATGATCATCTCCTTAGATGCAGAAAAAGCATTTGACAAACTACAACACCCCTTCATGTTAAAAGTATTGGAGAGATCAGGAATTCAAGGCCCATACCTAAATATAATAAAAGAAACTTACTGCAAACTAACAGCCAATAACAAATTAAATGGAGAGATATTTGAAGCAATCCCAATAAATTGGGGACAAGACAAGGATGCCCACTCTGCCCATACTATTCAATATAGTACTGGAAGTGCTAGCTAGAACAATAAACAACAAAAAGAGATCAAGGGAATACAAATTGGCAAGGAAGAAATAAAGGTATCACTATTTGCAGATGATATGATAGTGCAATAACTGACCCCAAAAATTATTCCAGAGAACTTCTCCAGCTGATAAACAACTTCAGCAAAGTGGCTGGGTATAAAATTAACTCAAATAAATCAATAGCCTCCCTTTATACAAATGATAAACAGACTGAGAAAAAAAATTAGGGAAACAACTCCCTTCACAATAGCCACAAAAAAATACAAAATATCTTGGGTAACTCTAACGAAACAGGTGAAAGATCTGTATGACAACAACTTCAAGTCTCTCAAGAAAGAAATCAAAGATCTCAGAAAATGGAGAAATCTCTCATGCTCATGGATTAACAGAATTAACATAATAAAAACGTCCATCTTACCAAAAGCACTCTACAGATTCAATGCAATCCCCATCAAAATCTAATACAATTCTTCAAAGACATGGACAAAGTAATTCTCAAATTCATGTGGAAAGGCAAAAAACAAGAATAGTAAAAACAATTCTTAACAATAAAAGAATGGCTGGGGGAATCACCATCCCTGACCTCAAGCTCTACTACAAAGCAGTAGTGATTAAAAAAAAAACTGTATAGTATTGGTACAGAGACAGACAGGTTGATCAGTGGAATAGAATTGAAGACCCAGAAATAAAACCACACACTTCTGCACACTTGATCTTTGACAAAGAAGCCAAAAATATACAATGGAAAACAGAAAGTATCTTCAATAAATGGTGTTGGTCTAACTTGCTGTCTGTATGTAGAAAAAATCAAAATAGACCCATATTTGTCACCTTGCACAAAGCTCAAGTCCAAGTGGATCAAGGACCTCAACATAAAGCCAGATACACTCAATCTAATAGAAGAGTAAGTGGGAAAGAGCCTTGAACTCATTGGCACAAGGGAAGATTTCCTAAACAGAACTCCAGTGGCTCATGCTCTAAGATCAAGAATTGATAAATGGAACCTCATGGAACTAGAAAGCTTCTGTAAGGCAAAGAACATAGTCAATAAGACAAGTCAGCAACCTACAGATTGGAAAAAGAATCTTCACTAATGCCAGATTTGACAGAGGGCTAATATCCAAAATATATAAAGAACTCAAGAAGTTTACAACCAAAAAACCCAAATAATGCAATCAAAAAATGGGGTATAGAACTAAACCGAAAATTCAAATAGAGGAATCTCAAATGGCTGAGAAACACCTAAAGAAATGTTCAAAGTCCTTAGTGATTAGAGAAATGCAAATCAAAATGACCCTGAATTTCTACTTTATACCAGTTAGAATGACTAAGATCAAAACCTCAGGTGAAAACACATGTTGGAGAGGATATGGAGAAAGAGGAACACTACTCCATTGCTGGTGGGATTGCAAATTGGTACAACCACTCTAGATATCAATCTGGAGGTTCCTCAGAAAATTTGGTGTAATTCAGTGAGGTAACTCAGACCCAAAAGGACATGCACAATATGTTCTCACTAATAAGTGGATATTAACAAAAAGAAAAAAAGGTAGAGAATTCCCAAGATATAGTTCATAGAACTCAAAAAGGTCAACAAGCTGAAGGGCCCTCAGTTCCACTTGGGACGGAGAAGTAAGCAACCACAGGGGGAGTGGGGGAGATACCTGGGAGGGAAAGTGGGAAAGGGGATGGAGGGGCTGAGAGAACATGATCTAGTATTGGATGTGGGAAAAGAACTGAAGGCCAGCAGAAAGAATGAAAACAGGCAACCTTGGGAGGATAAGGGTGGGAGGACCCTCCACAATGTACCAGACACCTGGGAGGTGAGAGACTCTCAGGACTCAAAGGGAGGGACCTTAGATGAAATGCCCTACAATGGGGAGAGGAAACTTGTAGAGCCCACCTCCAGAAGAAAGACAGGGCATCAAGTAAGGGATGGGGTTGCTATACCACAGTCAAAATTCTGACCCATAATTGTTCCTGTCTGAAAGAACTGTAGGGATGGAAATGGAGAAGAGCCTGAGGAAAAGAAGGTCCAGTGAAAGGCCCAAATCGGGATCCAGCTCAAGGGGAGGCCCCAAGTCCTGACACTACTACTGATGCTATGATGTGCTCACAAGAAAGGACCCATCATGTTTGCCCTCTGAAAGACCCAACAAGCAGCTGAAAGAGTCAGATGCAGATATGTGCATCCAACCAATGGACAAAAGCTGGTGATTCCTGGGGTTAAATTAGGGGAAATCTGGATGAAGCTGAGGAGGAGGGTGACCCTATAGGAGGACCAGCAGTCTCAATTTTACCTGGACCCCCGAGATCTCTCAGACACTGGATCACCAACCAGGAAGCAAACACCAGCTGAGATGAGGCCCCCAACACATGTACAGCAGAGGACTGCTAGGTCTGGGCTCAATCAGAGAAGATGCACCTAACCCTCAAGAGACTGGAGGCCCCAGAGGGTGGGGAGGTCTAGTGGGGTGGAGGGATAGGGACATCCTCATGGAGACAGGGGGCAATGTGATGAGGTATGGGATG
Organism: Rattus rattus; assembly: GCF_011064425.1. NCBI lineage: Eukaryota > Metazoa > Chordata > Mammalia > Rodentia > Muridae > Rattus > Rattus rattus. The sequence continues at coordinate 64,850,547 of NC_046154.1, forward strand.
TGGTACAGTTGGAGGATGGACCAGGAGGGTAATAAAATCTGGAGTGTAAAAAAAAAGGGGGGGGGTAATCTTGGTAAAAGGCAGTATAGTATAGTGTATGGACATAAAACCTTCTTGAAGGCATTCATGTCAGTTTTATACCAAGATGGAAAATTTAGTTTCCTGAACTCCATTTATTGAGGCCTCCTTAAGAAACCAACATAGAAACTCAATCTGTGTTTTACCTTTTGGATTAATAAGAGCATTGAAAATAATAATAATAAATAATAATGATGATGATGATGGTGGTGGTGGTGGTGGTGATGATGATGATGATGATGATGATGATGATGATGATGAAAGAATGGGTTTAACTGGACAGTGGAGTTACTTGGTTTTAATCTCAGCAGTAGGAAGGCAGAGGCAAGGAGATCTCTGACTTTAAGGTCAGCTTCATCTGCAGAGTGAGTTCCAGGAGAGCATGGCTATACAGAGAAACTCTGTTTCCAAAAACAAAACAACAACAACAACACAACAGCACATGAAGAATGAATTTAACTTTTCAAGTAACCAAGATAATCATAGCCAGATACCATAAAAAATAAAACTGAGCTAGAGGTACGGCTCAATAGATGAAATATTTGCCACGGAACCATGAAGACTGAAGTTTGGGTCTTCTCTAACTACATAAAAGCCAACTGGGCAAGCCTGGTGATGAGGAGGTGGAAACAAGGGATCTCTGGAGAGATTAGGTAGTGAGCTTAACCAAATCTGCATGCTCCAGGCTCATCAAGACATAGCCTCAGTACATAAATCAAAGAGCAATTAAGGAACAGACGCCAAGTCAACCTCTGCATGCACACATACAAATCAACACGCCTATAAACATGTATTAAGTACATACATGCAAAAAACAGCAAATAAGATGAAATTAGTTATCAAACAGTATAAAATTGGTGGCTAATAATTTCTGTCTTTGTGTATATATGGAAGAAACAGAGAAAGAGGCAGGCAAACAGAAAGAGGTGGTGACACCATGAAAGACAGGGTTTTGATGGATGTTTCCGGGAAAGGATTTAAGTATGTTTTATGCCAGCATGTCTGAAATTTTCCCAAGGTCATGGCTCTGAAGGACAATTCCCATTTGGATGCAGACATTGTGGCATGTTTGCTTTAAAAGATTGATGATTTTATAGCTACAACTCATAAAGCTGGTGGTCATAAAACACCTAGCTCTCTCCTGGAGGCCTACCACACTGACTATGTAAATACTGCTATCAACTTCTAACTTAGCCAAAAATACCTTGGGCTGTGACATGGTGAGAGACTACCCCATAGCCATGATCCTCTCTCAGCTCACATGACAGATATAACGTCTAGAGACTTGAAAGAGGAAATTCAGTTTGGAAAAAGAAAAAATATATATATATATACATATATATATATACACACACACACACACACACACACCTGTATAATTAAATGACAAGGAAGGACTGAAATATAAAAATACTTTCCAATAGGGAAGGGAACATAGTATTTTCGGGACATTTTTGTTTATTAAAAAGAGCCTTAAAATCAGAGCGAAAAAGAGAAGACTAATCTATCTTGGTTTTCCATCTGGGATTTACGCAATGACTACACCCTTCTTGGCTGCCCATTTTCTGACAGACCTGTTCTTGTGACAACTCAGTCTCTTAGCTTTCCCCTCTTTCACTTCCCAGTGGGGCTTCACAATAGGTTGTTTGCTTATGAAGGCTCTTAACCTAAACCTCATTTCCTACCCCCATTATCTCCACACTTCATTTTCCCATTTCCATCCCAGTTCCCTGACATGTGAGTTAAACTTTTCCTGAACAAGGTTGAGGCTTTAAGTCACACAAGTTGATTCAAATCTTGGACCTTAATAATGATCTCAGAAAATAAAATTAAGTTTTCATGTGTTAAAAAAATGTCATTTAAAATTTTCCAAATTATTTTAGCAATATATACCTAGAAAAACGGGTAAATTATGGCACAAGGCAAGTAAACATCAGCTTGTGTGTCTGCATGTGCAAATGCTACAGTCATAGGTCTTAGAAAGGAAACTAACGTAATACTTGCTATTCTACAGCTTTTGTTCTTTACATCATTTCAAGTAAGTAACTGTCCACCTTAACATTTCTATTAATAGTGACCAAGAGATGCTTTACTGCAGAACAGTCAATGTACTGTCATTATGAGTTGATACTGAGGGGGTCCCATTTGGTTTAAATCTTTCTCTAGTTGCAGCCATCTGTCCTCATTCTGTCCTGCAGTGACACAGATAAATGCCTTCTCCTTGCCATTCAATAGGCTTTTAAATACTAATAACAGTCTCCCCTCTCTGACCCTTTTTCCTCACAGTTGTACTACCTATGATTTTTCTGTCTCTGTAAGTTTAGTTTCTCAGTGCCATCATGTCTGGGCCTGGGAATATCAGAGAAGCAGAATCTGTCAACCCACTTCTCTACTTCTCTGCCCTGGAGGCCTCTTCAAACTCTCTCTCCTTCTGCTGAACTGCTACTTGTTCTTTCTTTCATCAGCTTGGCAATAGAAGACACAGCTTATGTGTTTTAGTGGAAATGTACACTACTTACCTCCTAGTCCTGCTGTCTGTCATAAAACTCATGGAGAGTTCCCCACACCCGTGTCCACACTACTTTAGTTGTCAAATTCAGATACACACACACACACACACACACACACACACACACACACAGTACAGACCAATCTGCTTGATAAACATAGATAAAAAAAAATGTCAATAAATACTGGTACACTGAATTCAAGATCACATCAGAAAGAGCATTCATCATGACCGAGTTGGCTTCATTCCACAGTTAAACAGATTAATCCATTAATTTTTATCTATCACATACATAGATAGACTCAAAAATAATAGAATCACATGATTATCTCAATAGATACATACAAAAGCCTTTGACAAAATTCAACATCCCTTCAGGAAAAAAAGTCATGGACTGGGTAGGGTGGAGGGAGCATACATCAGCATAACAAAGGCTGTATACAACAGGCCTAAAGCCAGCGTCACACTACACGGAGACACACTCAAAGCATTCCTGATAGAGCAAGACACATATGTCCATTGTCTACACTCCTACTCAAGATAGTGTTTGAACTCTTAGCTAGTGCAGTGAGAAGAGAGAAGAATATAAAAGTGACATAAATGGTAAAAGGCAAAGCCGAACTATGAAGATTTGAAGATGACATGTATTCTATACATAAGGCATTAAAGAATCCATCAAAAAAAACTCTAAGAACTGATGAACCCTTTCAGCAAAGTAACAGGATCCAAAACTGAATGGTTTCATCACTATTTTCTCCTGTACAATCAGTACATTGAATGTGCAAGGGTAATGTGCATTATTAATCTCAAGGGCTTAATTTAAAAATTAAGAAAAAGTGTCATTGTACTGCAACGAAAAAAGAGAGTTGTCCTCAGTTAAGGGGTGTGTTTGTCCTTATAAGGCTGTACGTTTCTTTTTATTTATTTTTTAAGTATTTGCATTCTTTTTTGTGGAACCAAGAAATATCATATTGACTGAGGTAACCCAGATGCAGAAACACCAACACTGCAAATTCTCTCTCAGCGGTGGTTCCTCCCTCCAGATCTTTAGAGGTGAGTATATAACCTGGAGGAACCACAGACACCAGAAAAGTAAGAGAGTGTAGATCAGGAGTGTGGCTCTAGAGAAGGAAATCACAGGATTAAAGTGATATAAACGGGAAATGATAAAAACAGGAAATGGGGCTTAAGTGAGGAGGAAGGAGGGAGGCAATACAAAGAGAAAGTAAGGATGGATAACTAGCACTAAGGACGCTTGAAAAAGCCCTAGGGAACCATATTCTTGTATAGTTATCTAAAAGTACATATAAGTATGTACATGTGTCTATATATAGGTACATAAATAAAGTTTTACCTCTTTGAGTAATAATTCTCCCCCACGGAAGCCATAGCCAGATTATCAAACAAAAACTGCAGGACCAGGTATGAGAAACCTCCTTTCAAGTTGTTCATCAGAGCAGTCCAAAATACTCCCCAAATAATCTCGGCTATAGCTTTTCAACCCAAAACTGACAGTAAGTCCCTGATGCTAAGGGCACCACAAGCTTCAAACACAGAACTGAGAGGAGGTAAGCTGGAAATTACCTGAAAGCCTCCTCCCTGAGGACTAGCATTCAAGTAGCAGAAGATCCCATGCAAGCTGCCAAAGGAACAAAAGCAAGTAATTGTATTTATTTTTCAGGTAACTGTATTCTTTCTGTGGAGCCAGGAAATATCATATTGAGTGAGGCAATTAAAAGTCTCACCCCGCTGTGACACCTCTGATCTCCAACAATGACCAGTCCAGCAAGATATTCCTACGTGAGTAGTAGTGGTGATTGTGCCTTGGCAGTAACTGACAGCTATATGCCCCATTGAACAGGAAAGACATCATGCCTGGTGCTTTAACCCTGGTCAGCTTTATTTTTTAATATGTCTCTGTATTAGATATGTTGATTTTTTTTCTAGAACCAAAGTCTTTAGGTTGAATTTTAGCCACTTCAGAGAATCACTACACCTCCATGCTTCAGTTTCTTCACTAGTGGATTAAGGGTGATAGTTACTGCCATCTAAGGTTGCTATTAAGATGGCCAGTAATGCATGGACAATATCTACGTCAGCTTCTGCACCATGTTGAGACTATGCTTTTGCCTATGGAAATGGAATAAAAATGGTAATAACAAGGACAAGAGCATAGAGGAAACACCAAAAGAGGTGTATGGGAACCTAACATTGTAGAGTTAAGTTTTGTTTCCTTCATTCTGTTAGTCTTTCCTTCATTCTGTTAGTCTACATATCAACCGTTATTCGAACACAATTTTGATATTTTTAAATATTAATGATACTTTTTAGGCAAGAGATTAAGCTTGGGAAGATTCTACTCTGGCTCTGCCCTACCCTTGATTTATATGCTTGGGAAAAATCACCTTTCGTCTTCCTGTGTTTCATTTCTCTAGTCTGCAAAATGGGAAGATAGGCCTAAGTATCACCGTATAATCACAGAGTCTTCAACATGCTAAAAAGCACCTGACGGGCAGTGACTCATTGGGAAACACTTATGATTTCCCATGTTCTCTAGTTATCTAAATATCTGCTACAGATTATCAGCATCAGGCAAAATATAAGTGCAGAGCCCTTTGACTCCCGAGTCATCAAAACACATAAAGGTAGCATATGCCTATGCCTGAGGCTGACTTGCTTTTTATAGAATGGCTTAGCAGGACCCCCATGTGACTTTAAGAAACCGAGAGAAGAAATAGGAAACTGATAAAACAAGGGCATTCATGTGTGTGGAACATATCTATAATAGAGATTGTTGTAATATAAATCTTATTGAGGCCTCACAATAACCTAGGTGAAAGATTTTATAGCCCATATTGCAGAGATGAATTCCCCAGAAAGGTCGAAGTTAGTGCCCAAGACCATAAGCTATTAACTTCAAAAGCAGGATTTGAGAAAGGCTAGCTAAGCACAGTTTCAAGTTCCAGGTAAGATCTGAGCTCTACTGGATCTGGAACATTTGAACTTGGCCACTCAACCTTAAACCTGAGTGGTGTTACCAAGGCCATGTGTGGTGAGGGAATTCACTTTATTATGGACAACTAGCCCATAGAGGGCGATGTCCTTCAATCATGACTGACTCAGTCTGGCAAATATCTTCCAAAGCCTATTTTTTTCCAAGGTGCCCTGCTGTGAACATTCTCGGTGAGTCTACCTGGGAATTGACTGAAGCAGCTCAGTAGCAATGATAGTTTTTCCACAGCCACAGAACAGCAGACAGAAGGATCTGGGAAGTGGTCACTGTTCTCAGAAGACATTTGAGAAGTGACTGTGACATATTTTCCCTTCTTCCTGCTCCCCCTTTTCATCAACTTGATGGATCGCAGACCACGGGCACGTGAAACCCAAGTCAGCATGGTATTCATTGCCATAAAGTTTTCAGCCACTGGACTGGAACATACATGCCTCTTCAAAGGAAGTGGCATAAAGAGGAGGGAGCAATTGAGCCACAGTCTTGAAATTCAGGTCCCTTTACAGTGTTTGGACAACCTCACTAAACTAGAATACTTGACCTTGAATAAGCAAAATCATAGTTAAATGCTAAAGATACACATCTATTCTCTTCACTGCCGTCAGAATAGACACTTTCTATATGTCACGTGAAGAATAAGATACATTATTGTCATAGGGCCTCACGATTTTATGAGGTAAGCACAATCATTATACCCATATTCAATGAGGGAGTTGAAGCGCAGAAATGTTGGGTAACTTTCCAAATGTCACAGAGCGGGGAATGGTGCCGGGCTAAGAATTCTCACTATCCCAGTGGCTACACTCCAATGCTGGCACTTCCTCGGAGTTTCTGACTGCCTCTGGAAAGCAGCCATGGTCTTGGTAAGTGCCAATAAATGAGAATTGTTTAAACAAATCGTTTTCATGAATTCCCTGACCCATTTAAGAAGTTCTGTATTAATCAGCAGCTGTAATGAAAACCGACACAAGGACTGCTGAGCACACGGGTTAATTTCAAGGACAGTTGCTTGCTGTTGGATCACGGACCACACAGGTGGAACTGTACTGACCTAAGAAGATGCATGGATTTAGGGGATTAAGTTTCCCTGCTCTGATACAAAGGCTCTGACTGTGATGTGTGTAGCTATTAAGAAGGAAAGCCGGAGAAACAGCCTAAGCAAGAACTCGTACCAATTCATTTCAGGGGCTGCAGTTCACAAATCTGCCCTCCTCTTGAAACCATGAAATTCCTCTTCCCGAGCATTCTTCCTCTGCAAACCAAGGGCTGATAAGAAATGAGAACAGAAAAGTAGGAGCCTTACTGTCTCAAGTGGCTTATTGGCATCTCTGAGATTTTCACACAGGGTGGCACCGGTTGGGCTGGGTTATACCCTTCAGAGCAATAAAATTTTTTGTATCCCTCCTCCCTATTGGGTGAGGCAGGGAACATACCATAAATATTTGAAAAGAAATCTCCCTCACTCACTGTCTCTCTCTGTCTCTGTTTGTCTCTGTCTCTCTCTCTATTCCCTTCTCTCTGACTCTATTTCTCTCTGTTTCTGTCTCGTCCTCTCTCTCTTTCTCCACACACACACACACACACACACACACACACACACACACCTGTCTCATTCTTTTTCTCTTTACTTCCTCTCGGCTCTCCTTTCTCCCCTCACCTCTTAAGCACATAAGGTGTGACTCATTACCAGAGCTGGTAAGATATACATATATGATTGTGCTAGAAGATAAAAATGGGAGGAAAGACTGTTGATAAGAGAGCTGAGGAGCCCACTTGGGCAGCTAACCCTGCTATTACAGCCATCTGCCATGGAAACATAACCCTGAGAGACAACTCAGGATCCAGCCATTGCTCCTCCATCATCTTGGGCAAAGCCCCTTGGGAATTATGGTCCTGATGACCTGTGACAAGCCTGGGGCTGGCCTGGAGGAATAGATGAGATCACACCCAGCAGAGCTTCTGTCAAGACTTTAAAAAAAAAAAAAAAAAAAAAAAAGGCAGTGTGTTCTCTGAGGTTTGTTCTTGCCTCATACTAACTGGGAGCTGCCCTTGATCTTTGGACCTCTTCCCAGGCCCAGGAGAGGTAAAACTCTGATATTGCTTTGGGTGTGACCCCAGCCAGCCTTGTTAATAAACATTCCTTCCTGTTTCTCCACAATGACAGAGGAGGAGGGAAGCAAGGTCCGAGGACAACAGCAGAGGTCATGCCAGGCACGGGAGCAGCGGGAGCAGCCGGAGCTGAGTCACTCCCTGGGTTTTTTTCCTATTTGTGTGGTTCATCCACTAAGACCAATCATCCTGAGGTGTGAGCTGCTACAAAGTGTAAGCTGCCTCTCCCTGCAACTTGCAAATGGGCAAGCAATCTCCATGTTGTCTTCCCTATTTTACTTCTTTTCTTATGGTACCAAGAACTTAGTCTTCATTTTCCAGGTCAAGTCTCCTACCCCACTGTTAATTCCCACATCAAAGGAACACTGTGCTGGTATACTTAACTTTGTGTCTACTTAAATGCCATTTTGATAGGCTGTTCAAACTCTGAGAATACTTCCCTATGTTTCAGACTCAAGTGGATTGATTACGTTATAAATGAGAAGAATGCCATAATATATAATACCAGAGAAGCTTGAGCTCTATGTGTGCTTAGCATGCATGAGGTTCAGCCTCCAACATGCAAAAAACAAGTTTCGTCCTCACTGGCAGCTGACAGCCTGCCTCACCATGTACGCTCCCACCACTGCCTCTCAGAAGTGCTTTGACTACTCACAGTTCTTTATCAGATGAGACCAGTGTCCTGGGCACCTGACGCTTCATCTCACTCATGCCTATGCCAAAGATGTAAAATTTGGTGTGCATGCCAGAGCCTTAATGCTTTATAGTAGACTTTTCTGCAGATAATCTAGCTGTTACCATGGGGCCAAAGGGAAGAACAGTGATTATTGAAGGGCCAATCCAGTGGAAATTCAGAGAGGTGTGATGTTGGCTGTTGATGCTGTAATTGCTGAGCTTATAAAACAATCTAAACCTGTGACAGCCCCTGAAGAGATTGCTCAGGTTGCTTCAATTTCTACAAACGGAGACAAAGACATTGGGAACATCATTTCTGATGCAATTGAAAAGGTTGGAAGAAAGGGTGTCATCACAGTGAAGGATGAAAAAACCCTGATGGATGAGCTAGAAATTATTGAAGTTTGATAAAGGATATATTCCCCCGTATTTTATTAACACATCAAAAATGCAAATTCTGAGATGCCTGCGTTCTGTTGAGTGAACATTTCTAGTGTCTAGGCCATTGTACCTGCTCTTGAAGTTGCCAATACTCATCAGAAGCCCTTGCTCATCATTGTTGAAGATGTTGATGGAGAAACTCTAAGCACACTGGTTTTGAACAGGCTTGAAGTTGGTCTTCAGGTTGTATCAGTCAAAGCTCTAGGGTTTAGGGACAATACAAAGAACCAGCTTAAAGATGTGGCTATTGCTACTGGTGGTGAAGTGTTTGGAGAAGGGAGGTTAAATCTAAATCTTGAAGAAGTTCAAGCTCGTGACTTAAGAAAAGTTGGATAGGTCACTGTTAACAGAGATGGTACCATGTTTTTGAAAGGAAAAGGTGACAAAGCTCACATTGAAAAAATGTATTCAAGGCATCACTGAGCAGCTAGTGAATACGAAAAGGGAAAGCTGAACAAGCTACTCGCTAAACTTTCAGATAGAGTAGCTGTGCTGAAGCTTGGAAGGACAAATGGTACGGAAGTGAATGAGAAGAAAGTCAGAGCTTCTGATGCTCTCAGTGCTTCGAGAGCTGCTGTTGAAGAAAGCATTATTCTCACAGAAGGCTGGGCTCTCCTTCAGTGCATCCCAGTCTTGCATTCATTAAAGCCTGCTAATGGAGATCAGAAAACAGGTATAGAAATTATTAAAAGAGCACTCAAAATTCCTGCAATGACTATGCTAAGAATGTAGGTAGCGAAGGATCTTTGATAGCTGAGAAAATAATTCTGCGGAGTTCCTCAGAAGCTGGTTATGATGCTCTATTCAGATTTTTTTTGAACATGGCAGAAAAGGAAATTAATCAATGATCCAACAAGACTGTAAGAGCTGCTTTACTGGATGCTGCCGGGGTGGCCTCCTTTCTATCTACAGCTGAAGCTGTAAGGACAGAAATCCCTAAAGAAGAGAATGACCCTAGAATAGGTGCAATGGATGGAAAGGCAGTGGGTATGGGAGGTGGCCTAGAATAATGCTTTGCCCTTTTCAATGAACTGTGGCAGGAAGTTCAAGGAAGGTGGGGGGATGGGGGAGGAAGGGGAGGTGCCAATCTCTAAGACATGCTAGAGACCTGGGATGGGGGAGGCTCCCATTGAGTCTATGGGGGTGACTCTAGATTAGCCTCCTAGTGGTAGGGGATACGGAGTCTGAAGTGGCTACCTCCTGCAATGTCTTGATGTGCCAGGGTGGGTTGGTCCCCAAGGGGGCCTCCCCCTTCTCAGAGGAGAAGGAGAGGGGGAGAAGAAGGGGAAGGAGCTTGTGAGGTGGATGCTAGGAGGAAAGAGATGTAAAGTGAATGAATGGATGGATGAATTAATTAATTAAATGGAGAAAAATAATGAAAAGGGAAAACAACAATGCATTGTTCTGGGCATGGTGGTACATGCCTTTAACCCTAGCATTCTGGAGGCAAAACCAGGTGGATCTCTGTGAGTTGGAGGTTAACCTGGCCTACATAGTGAGTTCCAGGCTAGCCAGAGCTAGTAAAGCTCTATCTCAAAAAGAAGAAAGAGAAGAATACATTGTGTTCATATTTGTCCTTTCCAACCCTCTTTCCCCTTCCATCTCCTGGTGACCCAGAGGGAATTTTTCTATTCACCATTGCATCATATTTCCAGAACAACATCTACTCCATAGCAGGCACTCAATAAAGTGTCCAAGAAACAGTCCACGATCATCACACCTACATGAAGCTCTTCATCTTGAGAAACTCTGGTTGCCTTTAGTCTTTATACTGCATTAAGTATTCTCATAGAATTATCCTTTTCTCTGATACCCTCAAATAGCTGTAAAATAGTAAACACAACAATCTCCTGTACAGTCCAGTTTTAGAAAGAGACCAAAGGGTAAGAGAATGTCGTATGCACTCTAATGCCTTGGATAATCCTTTGCCCACTGTTTGTAATGAGGCATAATTGAAAAGTAATAATAGTACTCAGTAGGGAATGAGAACAGGAATCTAAAATGCCTGGATCTCTGAAGTCTTGTGTTTTATTTTCAAAGTTCCAATGACTTTTGTGTAACAACGCATGAAGCATCTTGGTTTGATTTCATTTATAAGAACTTTCATTGTTTCAGATGGTTGGAGAAACAAATGAGCCCTCCAGGAAGATGTGCCCTGTTTATCTTGGAAAATCACCAAGAATTCCAAGTGCATGTGGCATGATGATAACCATCTAGAAATGGCTCTAGAAGGACCTTAACGAGTGCAGCCCCTCCCGGCTCTCAGTTGTCCTTGCTCTCACTACAGAAAGACGACTTGGCAAAGTGGGAACAAAAGTAAACTCAGAGGGAGACATGTGTGGGAGGTTTAGAGGAAAATAGCTCAAAGTTCTCTTTCTGCATTATTATCTCTTCACAACATTCTCCCCTTTAAATTACTGGCTTGCTTCCAGTGGCTGTTGTTGTTGTTGTTTTCCTGTCAGTATGCTAGATTTAAAACAGACAAAAAAAAGCAGTGTAAATCTCCCTCACTCTCAGGAAAAGGCACAAGAGAGTGATTCCAGGACCACTCTAGCTCTTCGATATTGTAGTTTAAACGTTTCAGAGTTCTCATCCGGACAATCTGTGACCATTCTAAGGAATGTGTTGGCCATTCTAAGGAATGTGTTCTCCACATCCCTCCCCCTAAATGGACTAGCAGGAACCAACCCAAACAAGTCACAGGCAATTAATATAAATCTTCTAGCTTAGCTCCAAGCTGCCAGGGAAAGTGTCCTTGTGACTCAGAATAGTTAGCGTCCAATTCATCCATTAGAAAATCACAAGCTCTGATACATCCTAAGGAGATCATTTGTTCACTGTATTTCTATGGTCTGGAACTCGTGATCACCATTTGTTGGACATTGAAAATTAGAGGTTTAGAATCCAGATCAATATATACACATATTTCTGATTTTCTTGGTGATTTCCCAAGGTAAATAGAGCACATCTTCCTGGAGGGTTCATTGTTTCTCCAACAATCTGGGGTGTGTGTGTGTGTGTGTGTGTGTGTGTGTGTGTGTGTGTGTGTGTGTGTGTTGGACCCTTCTGATGTATCACTTTGCTCCAAGGACTTCAGTCATCATTGCCAAATTTCCTTATGATTTTTTTTTTTTTTTTTTTTGCTTTCCTGCCATCTCAATCCTGCAGGAATATATTTAAGGCACACTCAGATTAGATTATTTAATACATTTAAGATAATTTGTCCAAGACTAAAAAGTATGTCATGGGTGATCATAAGAGAATTTTGACCCAAGTATGATAGAAATTTATAATAATTTCCCTCGTGTCAGAAATGGCTGTTAGTGGAGGGGATGGAGGTGACAGTAATCAATGTCTAAAGTTGCTTGGTTGTTTTTTTTTCTTTTTTTCATACCTAATGCTACATTCACTCCAAATCTTTTTTAGGGAATGAACTGTTGACCCTACATGTTCAGGGTCAACAGTGATACTTTGATTCATATATATATATATATATATATATATATATATATATATATATATATATATATATATGTTCAGAAGTCTTTTGTATTCTTTCTTTCCAGTGTTTAATTACCCAGAAGTCAACAATAGCTGAGGTGGCCTTCACCCCATCCCAAAGCACAGTAAACGACATTTTCTGCAGGTCTTAAGTCATTCAGAAACTACATAGGCTACCATTCCACGTGCTAATGGAATCAACTTCCTCCTCCTTCCATCTGTTCTCCCTACCAGTTGCCCCTCCCTTTAATCCTGTGGGCTGTGCTTCATGTTCGATTAGGTTCAGAGGGTGAAGGTCTAATTATGCAAGCTTCCTCTCTGGTAGAAGAACATCAGCAAATCATATCCTGTTCTGACAACTCTTCCAGGAAAGGCTGTGTGGTGTAGAGCAAGGAGCAGTTAAGTGGAAACACAGGAGGCAATGTGTGTGTCTTAGCTTGTGTACTGGCCCCACTGTCATGCTTGGGTTTCCTCCCTCTTGGATGTTCAGGATCTTTTTAAGAGGACTCTTTTTATTTTTAACTCAACAGAACAAGTGAAAAAGAAAGATGATTTTTTTTATTCAACATTATTTATTCTCAACCAATAGAATTGTCAAAGCAGTAATTTAGATTTTACTATTCCTTCAGCATCCTCCAGTGTGTGAAATTCTGTAGCTCTCCAAAAATATGTTTGTGTAAATAAATTAAATACGTGGTATATTATTACATTTAAATCTAAACAAAGGCCCAGTGAAGTATTTACTATTTTCTACGTATGTTTGTTTTGCATGCATGTATGCAAGTCTATACAGCACATGTATTCCTGGTGCTTGTGGAGGCCGGAAGAAGGCATCTGATTCCCCTGGGCCTAGAGTTACAAACAGATGAGATCTGCCATGTGGGTGCTGGGACTTGTGGTCCTCTAGATCTTCTGGCCAGTGCTTTGAAGATCAGCCAGTGCTCTTGACAACTAAGCCATCTCTCCGCCCCCAGGCCCAGTGTAGTAATGCAGGTAGATACTACATACCACAGCTGACCTTTCAACGAGACTATCCCTTGGATGTATCCAAACCACATAGTCTTAATGGTGTCTTTTGCTGATAGAAGAAGAAAAAGAGAGAGAAGTAAGAGAGATTCATGGTACCAAGGAGGGACAGAAGGAGGAAATCACAAGAAGGATTTGAGGGTTGGAGGCCAGTTCTGTCTTATAAAGAACGCTGCTAACCTGGGAACTTTGAATAGGAACTAAGGTCAAGTCCAGGAAGTAGCTGGAGATCCTACCCATGCATACTCTGTGCCCGAGCTTCCAGCCCAAAGATAGGCAAGATAAGGTTGGTTCTGGGCCACTAAGTCTGTGATTGTTACACAGCAACAGAAAACAAATGCATTGATTTTTGTTTTATTCTAACGTGATTATCACCGTACCATCATTATGGTATGCTGATACTAATCATCTGAGACTTAATCAACGGGAATAAATAGCAGCAAAATGATACTAGAAAATTACTTACCATCTAATTTTTCTTAACCAATTTTGATTGGAATTTTCATTTTCTTTCTTCTAACCTTACTCGTTTTCTTTGGTTTTTGAGCCTGTGGAGTTGAGCCCAGGATTTAAGAAACCAGACTTCTCAATTTCTGATGCATACTGTTTATTCTAAAGGATTTCAGGTGAATTATAAAGTATTGTCAGACTCACTTTGCTAAAAAAAGACCAGGGATATTCTCAAACCATGTCAATAATGAGCTGACAGTGTTGTGTGGATTATTTAAGCAATCCAGTGAACAGATGTTGTTTATCTGTCTACTCTTCGCCCTCTAGTACACTGCACAGTCTTTCTTTCGAGAATTCTTCCTTCTCTGGGAATTCAAGAGCTTTCAAGAAAATAGTCATGAATTTGTAAAGCCTTATCATCCTTAGAGAATATTAGATTGGCCCAGAGACTGGTGATGTATTCGGTTTGAGAGGATCCAATCCTCTACTGGAAATGTTTAACTTTTCTCCAGAGAAAGCATCAATAAACTCATGACTGGTGGGGAAGGATGTAGGAGGCAGAATTCGGAGAGTGTTGGGAGTGATGTTTCTTACCTTGCCTAAGGAGCAAATCCACAATGAAAGAGAAAAGAGGTCAACCAGGCGGAAAAGCAGAAAAGAGTTGAAGACAAACCACTATGCAGCTGCCCCTCACCCTGCGTATGGCTTTATTCCCAGTCCTTCCTGACATTCCAGGGACCAACATGTTTCTCCTTTGTCATAGGCCAGCTCGAGATGGATTTGGTCTCTTCCAACCAACAGAGACTCGACTCACACAACAGAAAATGTTTATTTTGATTCAGTCCAGGCAGGGAACAAGCCTGAAACAAGTCCAGTGCCACAGGGTCTAGGCACACAGACCATACCTGAGACAACCTCCAGCCCTGCACCACATAGCCCCATTTGAGGAGCAAGCCTAAGATAACTTCTGTCTGGTACCACATGGCAAGGATGGGGCGCGTAGCACTCCTGAGACAACCCCAGACACCCAGAGGCCCTGGGTACTGCTAAGATGAGCAAGGAAGTGATGGAGAGATAGAGAAATAAACAGAATGATGTGTGCACAATGTCCAGAGGCAGAACTGATGACTCAAGGGTAGTGAGGAACAGCCTGATATGAAGAGCAGTGATGCCACCTAAGGTCATGGTGAGGTCCTGTCCTATGCTGTCACTAAAAGCCATGTCTGGGTCTGTGGCCCTGTAGCAGTGTGAGTCTGTTACCACCAAAGGCCAAATGGACATGCCTGGTCTGGGCTGCTTCCTGGAGCCATGTTGATGTCTGAAGGCTAGGCAGAACCGGCCCCACCCTCACCCGGGCATCCTGGGAGAGCTGTCTCTGAAGCATGAGAGCAGGAGAGTGGGCTCTACACCTTGCCCACACACTACAGTAGAGCTGGCCCTGGTTGCACGAGTTGTGGCTGAGCTGGCCTGAGGGACTGATCATGGGAAAGCTTGTCCTGTCATTCCTCTGCCGTGTGGTGGTATGAGTAAGGGAGAGATGCCCCTGCCTCTCCTGCCACCTGAGCAAGTGGGAGAGCTGGCCCTGTGGTCTTGAGAGTGGGAGAACTGGTCCTTCCTGCCCCTCACTGGCTACAGCATTCAGGAGAGCTCCTGTCCCTTGCCTGAGCAGCACAGTAGAAATGACCCTTGTGCAGGATGGAAGAGGTGGGGAGGAGAGAGGTGAATCAGCCCTGAGGGTATGAGAGGAGGAGGGATGGCTCTGCCTCCTTGTAGGCTTTGGCATTAGATGAGCAAGTCAGGATAGTGCTGGAGAGCTCTCCCTAGTGGTGCAGGCCCAGGAGAGCTGGCAGGAGAGCTGGCAGGCTCACCAGTTCAGATACCACCCAGGGCCCAGATCTAGGACCTTGAGTTTCCTGCAATCCTGCCCCCAACATCTACCCCATCTATGAACTGCTGGAACCGTGAAGATCCAAAGCTTCAGGCTCTCCATGACACAGGGCAACAACAGGATGTCCAAGCGGAGTCCTGATGAAGCTACTGTATGATAGTATAGCAGAAGTCAGAGGCCTCGAACCAGACCAATGACTCATTGCAATAAACATTTGCAAGCAAAAAAAAAAAAAAAAAAAAGTGGACAAAAGAGCATAGCATGGGGCACACTAAGCTTCCACAGTGAGATGTTTTTCTTTATGGGTGGAGGTTGCAAGGGTGGAGGGTGGGTAAGAAGGGACAGGGAGATGAGTGGGGTTGGGTGCATGATATGAAATTCACAAAGAATCAGTAAAAAGTTAATATTTTAAAATAAATTTTTTTCTTGAAAATGTCATCATGGGGTGGGAAAATCATCTAGCCACAAAACTCATCCAAGGTTTTCCAGGACACTGCTCACCCATCTGGCTTCCATTTTTGTCTTTTTCAGGTCAAAACCTGGGCTGCCATGCCAAATGCTGAGCTCAAGGACTGCCTTTTGTGCACGACCAGACAAAACACTCTTTTCTACTTTGGACATCGATGCATGAAGCCTCTAAAGCTATGCTGACTCCATCGGCTTATAAAGTGCCAGCTGGACATGTTATCTGCTACCCTATCGATGGCTGAGTATGATAATTAGTAACTGAAATTAAATCGTTCTACAAGCGTTGCATATTTCTGACCATATTTAGCAGGCTTAAACAAAATAGCAAGACAGAAAAAGATCTATTTTACTGTGAACACCCGTTGCTTTTCTTTCCTGTCTATTCATAGCCTTAGAGGAAAAAACTACTACAAATTTTAAATCAACTACAAATGAAAAGCAAAAAACGGAGAGAGCAATTTTTACATTTCGGCAGCTGATAACTTGCAAGGAAAAGATAATAGCATTAAGGGGTTGGGGATTTAGCTCAGTGGTAGAGCGCTTGCCTAGGAAGCGCAAGGCCCTGGGTTCGGTCCCCAGCTCCGGAAAAAAAAAAAAAAGAACAAAAAAAAAAAAGATAATAGCATTAAGTGTGAACTTGCTATGATTAACACTTCACGGGTGAAACTATAAGATATTAAGCTTATAATAAAATAAATGGCATCAGTAATCCGATCTTGGTTGAATCTCTGCTTCTCTCAAAACCTTTCTTTAAAATGAAGGTGCAATGAGTATTGTGCTTAAGTGGGGAGTAGTCTGAAAACCGATGTCTGAGTTCAGACTCGACTCTACCACAAGCTCATTCCGAGCTTAACCAAGTTGTTCCTAACATTGGTCCTCACTTTTCCCATGCATACTAAGATAAGCAGGCAGATAGACATGTGAGTGTGAGTGTGTGTGTGTGTGTGTGTGTGTGTGTGTGTGTGCGCATACATGTACACATGGACCTGCACCGGAAGTCATGGTTTAGATATAAGTATGTCCCCCAAATCTCATGTGTTACAGCTATAATCCTCAGATGATCAAAATGAGGATTCTAGCATAAGCAGCATTTAACCCATTGGTGGATTCATAAGTTGACAACATTTCAAGTTCAGAAACTTTCAGAGATGGTGCCTACATGGAAAAAGGAAGTCACCAAGGAACTTGCCTAATGTTTTCTCCTTCTCCCTCCCTTGCTCTCTCCAACAACCTCCCCTTCTCAATCCCTCTCCCCATCCCTCTCTCTCTTCTCTTTGGACCTCTCTCTCTCTTCTCTCTCTCTCTCTCTCTCTCTCTCTCTCTCTCTCTCTCTCTCTCTCTCTCTCTCTCTCTCATAAGCTTTTCTGCAGGGCCAGTCTTCCCCAACATGATACTCTGCCTTGCAAGTGCCCCAGAAGCAGAGATACCAGACCAAGCATCACCTGAGCCTCTAAGTTTGTAAGCCAGAGACTAACTCTTCCCTTTGTAACAGCCTTTTATTCTCCCGGTTCCAAGTTCCCCAGAATAATGACTCAGACTCAAAATATATTTACAAATACCTAAGCCATATAGCTAGGCTCATTCCCTGACCTAGTTTAAAATAACCATTTATACTAATCTACGTTCTGCCTCTACTCAGGCAGGTGCCATAAGTCTGTCCTCCTCACGTCTTCCCTGACCACTCTTCCCATGCCTCCTTCTATCCCACAATTCTTTCTGCCTACTAGATGCCCACCTTCTATTCTTCCATTTCCTGTAGGCCATATGTTTTTTTCATTGACCTGTGATGCATCCATACAATACACAACACATTCTCTCTGCATCCCTTCTTTAAACCTTCCTTCTCAGGTACTTGTCACTGCAATGAGAAACCTGACTAACACACCACCATGCATAGGAATGACCAAGGCCACATGCCCTCTAACAGCAAAGAACATAACACAATGGAACCAAACCAATCAAAGAACATAACACAATGGAACCAAACCAATCAAGGTAATAGACTGCCTTAAAATCACCCAGCTGGGTATTACTCAGTGACAGCAATGAACTAAGTTGTATACATGAAAACTGGTGACTCTCAGAGTAAATTTTCAATAAATTAAGTTTGAGAAGGACTTATGCTATAGGGTTACATCAGCTTCAAAAAGAAGCACAGTTCAAGAGCTTATCTTGGAACAACGCAGATGGAAAACTAAGGCTAACAAGGTAACAGTTTGAACAAAACTCAAGACAAATGTTGGTTCCAGAGCTAGAGAGAGAACAGGGCTACATAGAAAGCACATAGAGGTATTGAAGCACTGATAAAAAATTTTTTCTCTATCTTTATTAAATTGGGTATTTTTTATTTACATTTCAAATGTTATTCCCTTTCTTCCAGGCCAACATCCCCCTAACCTCCCCTCCCCTTCTATATGGGTGTTCCCCTCCCCACCCTCCCCCCATTACCGCCCTCCACCCAACAATCACATTCACTGAGGGTCCAGCCTTGGCAGGACCAAGGGCTTCCCCTTCCATTGGTGCCCTTACTAGGCTATTCATTGCTACCTATGAGGTTGGAGCCCAGGGTCAGTCCATGTATAGTCTTTGGGCAGTGGCTTAGTCCCTAGAAGCTCTGGTTGGTTGACATTGTTGTTCATATGGGGTCTCAAGCCCCTTCAGCTCTTTCAGTCCTTTCTGATTCCTTCAACAGGGGTCCTGTTCTCAATTCAGTGGTTTGCTGCTGGCATTCGCCTGTGTATTTGCTGTATTCTGGCTGTGTCTCTCAGGAGAGATCTACATCTGGTTCCTGTCAGCCTGCACTTCTTTGCTTCATCCATCTCTGATAAAAATGTTTTAAATTAGAGCTATGAGTGTAGTGTTTGTTTTCTATTTTTCCTATAAAATATACATGTATGATATGTTCCTATACTAATTAATATTTATGGTAACTAAAGGCCATATTTTAAGAAAGCAAGATTGACAACAGTGTTTAGCATATTCTAAGCTCTGGATTAAAGATGAAGGACAAATGATGACATCATGACACGCAAACATTAGGAGAAGAAAGTACCACGCCCATCTCTGTCTGTTTATCCCGTTGTGTTCTGAGACTTCTTGGGAGTGTATATAAAATCTACAGTCTCATCACAGAATCCATCCTGGTGTGTTTCATGCTTTATTCAGTACAAGAAAAGATACTTGGACCCTCAGTCAGAGCTAGGATTCTATTGATCATGTACCAGTGCAAAGCCATTCCAAAGAATAATGTGTTCTGCTGCCTAATATCAGAATTAAAGAAATCCTCTAAGGAAAGAGTGATCGCCTCATAGCTACAGCTCAGTACATAAAATAACAAACCAGAGCAAATGTCTACTTCAACAGATCCTGAAAGTACAAGAATGTAGAATTTATGAAGTACCATAACGTCATGTCACTTAATGATTGACTTAGAGGGGAAGAGGCAGATTTAGAGAAGTCAATAAGTTTACTTATCTTAGGAAAGAAGGGAGTTGGCAGAGTCTGCAGTGAACTGAAAGGTTAAGTACAGAAGCTATAGAAACTGTTCAACAATTGGCATCGACCCAATAGAGTAGAAGGGGCAATGGATGGGAGTGGAAGGGAAGTGGGTAAGATAAGCATGGGCGTGGGTGTGGGCATAGGCGTGGGCATGGGCACTCCACTCTAGCCACACTTTCAATCCACGGGAGTTCTCCAAGAACAAAGGCCTAACAAACCACTTCTGGAGTGGACTTTAAATGAATACCTTTTGGGCCAAGATCCTGGGAAGAACAGAAATCTGGTAAATACTGAATAGAAAATAATAGTCCCACTCTCACTTCCATCTAACATATTTGGTGGATATATAGTTCTTCTTCTTAATTGCTCTATTCTTGAACCATATTATCCCTAGACAATCTAAGGCCGAATATACAATATCTCAGCACATACTCAAGAGAAAACTTGTTAGAAACAAAGTTGTTGGGAAACTCGTGGAAGAGATTTAAACAACTCTATTTACTCTGTCAAACTGAGATAGACAATTATTCAAAAGAAAAATACACGTCTCTGTACAGACTAATGCCTACAACCCTTATGTCACCAGGACAATTAAATAAAAGCTTGGAAAGAACCTTTATTTCAGGTTCTTATCAGCTTGAGCCAGCTGATAGAGAAAGTAGGTCTTATAGGTGTACTCTTGAACCAGGAAAGACTCTGTGCAAAGTCTCTGTCTGGTGCTGTGAGCTAAAAACATGTTTCCATTCCTTGCATTATCTTTATGGCTGACAAATGATTGCCTTGTACTTGCTCTGTATGCTTGGAAACTAGTTATATATTGCTGAGACTGTCACAAACAAGAGATTTCCTTCCTAGGGAAAAAGGAAAATTGATCTCCTGGGTACAGGGTTTAATAAAATGAAGAGAAATTTAGGTGGTCAAACTTTTTTTTCCTTTTGTCTAACTTTCAGAAAGTCTGGAACCCTATTTAACAACTAGAAGGCCTTCTGAGGGCCACCATGGTGGGACATGCCTTTAATCCCAGCATTTGGGAGGCAAGACAAGCAGCTCTCTCTGAGTTTAGCTCAAGTCCGATCTACATAATGAGTTCCAGATCTGCCGGGGCTACACAGTGAGACCCTGTTCTAAAAGGAGAAAGAGGAGAAGGAGAGGAAGAAAAGGAGGAAGATAAAGAGGGAAAGGAAGAGGAGGAGGAGGAGGAGGAGGAGGAGGAGGAGGAGGAGGAGGAGGAGGAGGAGGAGGAAGAAAGAAAAGTGGGAAGGAGAAGAGGAGGAAGAGGGAGAGACGGATAGTTCTGAATAAAACCTAGATTTTCTTCTAGCATCTGTACCCTAGTCTACTGCTGCTCTATAGCATTGGTGGTGACAAGAAGCAGTAACCTCATAAGTCAGTCACTTGTCTCTATTCACATAGTCGGTAGGCCTTGTTAGAAATGTCCAACTAGTACCTTTGTGAATTTCTAAATCTTAAATATGTACAGTTATTTTTTTCTCCTTTGGACATGGAAAAGGTAATAGTATATTATTTCTCTAAAAGAATGATTCAATGTGCAAAGCCAAGTTCAAACTTCTGAAACTTTGAATCTTGCAAGCCTGTGACCAAGCTGTAGATTATGCCTTGCTATAGCTGGACTAGATTATAATTGCAGACACTGTCACTGTGAAAGGCTAACACAATACCTATAACAAATAAGTAATATGCATGGACAAATAATAGAACAATTGTCATAAAACTACATGCTCATGATTTATTTTCAGAAATACTGGATGAAGCACCAACTATACCTAGAGGAGATATTTAATAAACAAAACACTCAGCTCCATAGCATAGTGGGAAAGACAGTGGTTTATTCAAAATGTGGTATAAAAGAAAGCAAAATTACTTTTAGATTAATTATACTCAGGCAATGGTAGTGTAGATCTTTAGTCCTAACACTCAAGAGGCAGAGACTGGCAGATAGGCCAGGCTGGCCTGGTCTACAGAACAAGTTTCAGGACAGTCAAAACTACACAGAAAACCCTGTCTTGAAAATGAACAAAAAAGGAAAGGGAGGAAGGGAGCGAGGGAGAAAGGGAGAGAGAGGGAGGGAGAGAGGGAGAGAAAATGAGAGAAGGAGAGAGAATGTGTGTGAGAGAGAGAGTGTGAGAGAGGGGGAGCGAGAAAGAATGAGAGAGAGGAGGATAGAGGGAGGGAGAGAATGTGTGTGTTCGAGAAAGAATGAGAGAGGGGTAGAGAGGGAGGGAGAGAATGAGAGAGGGGAGAGAGGGAGAGGGAGGGAGGAAGAGGGAGGGAGGGCAGAGAGAGAGAGAGAGAGAGAGAGAGAGAGAGAGAGAGAGAGAGAGAGAGAGAGAGATCAGGTTAAGGATAAAGGACAGAAGTGCATAACAGGGATCATGTGTCTCAGACAAAGTTCCAACAGTCTTTTTATAACCATCTGAAATTACTTCAGTTGAATTAATTTGAAAAGATATACCATCAAAGTCAGAAAACCTAGGCACCCCAGGTTTTTGGTTGAGTTGTTTGCATGTTTTATTTAACTTTCTCATTAAGTTAAGCCTTCAGGTTGCTTTGTTCCTTTTTTAAGATGTTTTCTTTTATTAAAAATAATTATCATTTATAGGATGGATTAAAGTGAGCACTTTCCTTGAAAGGTTTTATTTATAAATTATGCTCTGTGAACTTAAAAAAGCCTAACAACCAATTCATAATTATCTTGAGAGTACAAGTTTTATTTCTTAGACACTGACCTATCAGTAAATAGATTCCTCCATCTGAGATATAAATTCCTTACCCAACAGCACACATTCCTTCCCTAGCTTACCAAGTGCATATTACAGTCCGAAAGAAGGTCACCATGAAACTAAATGACAAGGTCAACAGAGATGCCATGTGGAAATTGTTCCTGGATACCATAGTACGGTACCAAGCTCTGGTATTATTTCCAGACTGGAGTACCCAGCCATTTATCTGCTGCAAACTGCAGGTGTAACTGGAGCAGTGGGTGGAGGATGTCAGAGCAGGAAAAAGCTGTGCTACGTCATCCTCCAAGGCCCTTGGTGTGGAAGGAACAATCGCTACACACACACACACACACACACACACACACACAGATGATCGTTGTGATCCCCACTACAAGGACCTGGGGTGTGGGAAAGGAAATTCAGCATGGAATTTGAAAGCTAGATTTACAAGGTAAGAGATCTGAGAGCTTCAAGTCGGGGAGGGTTTCCAGCATTTCAGAGAAATCTGTTTTGTTTGTTTTCAGTCTAGACTCAGAGTACAAATGCCTAGGAAGTATGCTGGAGGCCAGAAGACACCCTAGGGTTGTTTTCTTGTTCCACACAGAGCCCTGCTGTGAGGTATATGGGTTGTGGTGTATATGGCAGTGCTTATACTCAGAGTTTACCTGTATCTACAATGATGCCTCATGTGCTCCACATGTCCAATCAGCACTCTAGATGACTGCCACCAATTTCCTTCAATGGTCTCCTTCATTTTTTCATTCTTTTTTTCCGGAGTTGAGGACCGAACCCAGGGCCTTGCGCTTTCTAGGCAAGCGCTCTACCACTGAACTCAATCCTCAACCCCTTCAATGGTCTCCTTATCTGACACTGTACTGGTTCCTCACTATTAGGTATTTTCACTTAGACTAGAGCGATTGCTGCTGGCAATGAGCTGCTGGCAATCTCTGAGCTGTATTCAGGATGACTTTCTGGAGGGCAAGTTTAAGCCTACCCTGCTGAAAGAAAAAAAAATGCTAGTGTTCACTTTAAATGTATGCTATTCTTGTAATGTTCTGATTTTTAAAAAATCATTACCTTGATTCAAATCCTGCCTTTGAACAATAAACTATGTCATTTTGCAATTGGAAGTCATCATCCTACAGAAAACATCCAGACCCAGAAACACAAATATCACATGTTCTCTCATATGTGGAACATAGATTTTTACATACAATTTTAAAGCTTCCTTCCTGTTATTACTACCTGAAAACTAAGGAAATTTCCTTGTCCTTTTTGATCCTGAAGCTCCTTATCTAACAGAGGGGATGACAACAACCCTTCATGCACTTACTGTTAAGATTCCGTGGCAGGTTCTAGATAATTGAGAACTATGCCTACGTCACAATAAACTTGAGATATTATTGTTTGACCAGCTTATCATTAGCTACAGAAGCATATCACAATCTACCCTTCACACTCTCCAGCTGTCTGCCTTCCTTCTGGCGCATCAGGAACCTCAGTTCTTGTATATTAGTTGAGATTTGTACCAGCCTCATATACCAAGAGATTCATATACTTTACTTAACCTTTAACAACTCTAAAATATCAGTCCTGGTGTCCTCATTTTCTTGATTAGGAAACTGAGACTCAAAAAGGTTAAGTAACCTGGTTTAAGGAACTGAGCTTATATATAAGAGAGCACAGAGCTGAACCCAATGTCTGATACTACAACTGTATTCTTACAACAATGTTACTTTTATTCCAATCAATTTCCTAAATTTCCTTTAATAGCATTTTAGTCTCACAAGCTTTTCTTGAACCTTGGAATGTCTACATTCAGAGGAAGAATCTATGCCCCTCCTGAACCTAGACAGGACTTTACAACCACTTCAGCTAATTGATTCTAGCACTCACAAGGTTATACAACAGCTTATACAACAATGTAGGTTACAAATGGTAACACAGCTCTGACTAGCTCACTCTTTTGAAACTACACTCTAGGCAATCTACATTGCCATATAATTAGTAATGCTACCTGAAGGGGCTATGCTTGAAGGACCAGTAAAGAGATCACATCAAGATACAGAGGAATGAAGAGGCCTAGCTTCTCAGATGTCCTTTAAGCAACACCAACAGGCACTTCATGGGACAGAGAGGCGTGATCTCAACCAAGACATGCCCACACTGCAAAATGCATGAGATATTCAAATTATCTTGTTATTTAAGTCAGGAAATGTTGAGCATTTTGTTTCTCAATAATAAAATCCAGAAAGGCTATAGAAATCTCTAATATAAATTACTGACTTTCATTCCCCTTGATGGTAAACCTTCAGTCTTTACATGTACAGCCACCTCTACCTACAAGTCATCACCAACTAGCACACCCCAAATTCCTCATTTAAAGAGCCATGAACTGATTTCCCTCACTGTGGATGCTGCAGAGTCAAATAGATTTTCTTGAGTCTATAACTAGGTACTTAAAGACTCAAATATGAAGTCAAAATGTCTAGATTCATTCTTTGTCTCCTACTAAGTGCTGCTATTTCATCTGTCTAGACTTCCGTTTCTACCAAATGGAGTTACAGTGAAAATTCCATTTCAACCACAATGCAGAAGTGAAATCTATGAAAGCTCTTAGTTTTAAATTAATCACTTTTACATTGATGCTATAAGACAGTAACAGAAATAACATGAAGGAGAAGGATTTGTTTCAGCTCATGGTTTCAGAGGATTCAGTCCATTGCGGTGGAGGCAGAACCACTCAGCTCATACCATGACAGGCAGAGATGGCGGCAGAAGACTATCACGGAGATGCCACACCTCAGTGACCCACTTTCTCGAGCTAAGCTCCATTCCCAAAACCTACAGAAACTCTCCAAGTATTGTCAGCAGTTGGACTCTAAATGTTCAAAACATGAGCCTATTGGTACATTTAAGATTCAAATTTTAACATTACTTGACAGGAGTTTTGATTGTATATATTAGAATATTAATTATACTGCATAGAAAATAGTTCTGTTTCATCATGTGAACTATTAGTCTTTTGGAGGGGAAATAGCAGAATACCTTTAACACCTGATATGAAAAAATATATAACTTTGAATGAATAAACTAATAGGTAAAGAGTGCTGAATAAACAAGTCACACTTGTAGGAGACATCACATGGAAGAGACTCAGGCTCATGAGAAGTTGGTTGCATGCTGCTGTCCCCATCCTATCCAACTCTTCTCTCTTTCTTAGTGGTGCTACCATACCATGGACACAGATTCGAGACTACCCACAAGACCACACAGCTTCGTTGGACACCTTCAAGTGGGCAATAGACAGTCCAAATCACATGGCAGGGCTGTGAGGAAAGCCACTGCCAAAAATTTCATATAGATCCCATTTCTCCTTCTAGCCATTTTACAGCATGTTATCTGGATGATTGACCTTGCCAAGCAAAATCTAGTTAATATTTACAGTGCCAGTCCCCTTTATGGCCTCTACGATATGGCAGTGCCATATGGTGGCAGTGCCGTGGAAAGGACTCTGCTCTTACCTGGTGAGCAGGCTTGTGTTGCACTAAGCAAATAACCTGCCTCTTGCATCACCCATCATATTTCCCCAGTGTTCTCTGCTCAGTGGAAAGCACATCCAAAGAAATGACTGAACAGTAATGTCACCCTGTTAATGGGATGAGAGAACAAGCTCTGCAATGAGTTTTTACCTCAGTATCGAATGTACACATGCGTGTATGGATGGATGGCTTCTCACAGTAAGAGATGGCAGTCTATGGGTTTTGCTGCTGAGTTGCAATTCCTGTCAATGGAGCCCATTGCTATTGAAGCACAGCAGTACGACTCAAGGACATCTTGATCTCAATATACAGAAAAACTGCAGTGCACTGATCAGTTCTTCAATATGTTCTCTTGGTTCCGCTGATTAAAACCCAACAGGTTGGCCTTAGAAGCAAACGTGGGGTTTATCTCATTGGTGCCGTGATTACAGGTTGTGTGTTTATTGTAGCTTTAATCATGTCTGCATTCTTTCTCAGAAGGAGCTGTTTGAAGCCTGCAGAATGCTGAGGTTTGGACACATTTCTGAGGTATGCCACCACAGCTTCTGATTGGACAGACACTCTCGGACCACGGAGGCCTTTTGCTGTTGACTCACCAGAGGGCAGCAACTTGGAAGCTTGATGTCAGCATGCAAGAATGTCAGGCTGCTCTCTCTGGCAACCACCCTCCTGCCGCCAATAACCCCACACTCAACCAAGAGCTGAGCGAGGCTGCCTAGGTCTACACTCTGGCAAGCCTCCTGCCTGGGTTTTTCACTGCCCTGGTTATCATGCTACAGCAAAACGAGAAACAAAAGCAAAGGGACGAACAAACAAAAAGCCTACATCTTAGTTGACATCACGAAACCCTCATTGTGATGGGAATATGTAGGAGACTGGGTATGGTTCTCTGTGTAGCTCTCTACAAAACACACACACACACACACACACACACACACACACACACACACACACACACTTCACACACATTTTTCCCAGCAGGAAACACTAAAATGCAGGATGCAATCTGTCAGGGGGCATAAGTAAGATTTCTAAATTACTGGGCATATAAAATATATGCTGCTACTACACTCCTGGTTATTTGATTTGCCTCAAATCCCTCATAGCTCTGACTGCTCTGACTGAAGCCTTCAACTGGACTTAGGACTGTCTCTGAAGTGTTTTATAATCCCATGATCTGAAATAATTACTAGATTTCTTTTAGGGGAGCGGCTGCCGGGTGCTCGCATGGCATGACGGAGCTGCCAGACAGCATGCAGCCTGGCTGTGTCTCCTTCTGAATATTACCTAGTGTCGTATGTCCTCAGACCTTACTAGCATCCCCTCCTTCAGCCAAAAAGAGTCCTGTGTCTAAATTCATTAAAACGCCCATGCTCACAGAGTCTTTTCCATGGTTGTGGTTTTAGGCAACTGAAAGCAGTAAACCTATTAAGAGATACGTGGATTCATGGCCAAGGCCAAGCAAACATTATACAGTAAACCAAGGTAGAGTTGCTGGTTCACGGGTGTTAAGCATTCCCTAACGCAATTTGCTAATGTTTGGAAGTGCAAAGATGAAGGTTATTTGATTCCTAGAGCAAATTGAAATAAAATTTCCCTCTTTGATCTAGTCTTCATTTCATTTCTTTACCCTGAGGAACGGCTACAGCTTCAACTCTTCCATTCTTTCCGTGTTTTCCAAGAGTGCCCAGTCTGGCTAATGAAGGAAAATATTTCCATGTAATCACTCTGGAAATCAATCTGGAGGTTCCTCACAAAATTGAAAATAGATCTACCTGAAGATCCAACTAGACTACTCTTGGGCATATACCCAAAAGATGCCCACCATGCCACAAGGGCAGGTAAATGGATGGAACTAGAAAATATCATCCTGAGTGAGGTAACTCAGACCTAAAAGAACATGCACAGTATGTACTCACTGATAAGTGGATATTATCAAAAAAAAAAAAAGAGTACAGAATACCCAAGATACAGTCCACAGAACTCAAAAAGATTAATAAGTAGAAGTGCCCAATTGAGGATGCCTCAATCCTACTTGGGAGGGAGAAGACAGCAATCACAGGAGGAGGGAGGGGGAGGGTTCTGGGTGGGGAAAAAGGACAGGGAGCAGAAGAGGGAACATGATCTGGTACTGGGTCGGGGAAGAGGGCTAAAGCCCTGAGGGCCAGCAGAAAGAATGGAAACAGGCAACCTCTGGAGGCAGGAGGTGGGGGACCCTCTAGAATATCCCAAAGACCTGATTCTCAGGACTCAAAGGGAGGGTCCTTAGATGAAATGTCCTACAGTGGGGAGAGGGAACTTAAGAGTCTACCTTCAGCAGAAAGACAGGGCATCAAGTGAGGGATAGGGTTGCCATCCCACAGTCAAAAACTCTCACCCAGAATTGTTTCTGTCTGAAAGAACTGCAGGGACAAAAATGGAGAAGAGCCTGAGGAAAAGGAGGTCTAGTGACAGGCCCAAAGTGGGATCCAGCCCAAGGGGAGTCCACAAGGCCTGACACCATTACTGAGGCTATGGAGTGCTCATCAAAAAGGGGCCAATCATGAATGCCATCCAAAAGACCCAACAAGCAGCTAAAAGAGTCAGATGCAGATATGTGCACCCAACCAGAAGCTGGTGACCTCTGGGGTTGAATCAGGGAAAAGCTGGAAGAAGCTGAGGAGGAAGACAACCCTGTAAGAGGACAGCAGTCTCAATTAACCTGGTCCCCTGAGATCTCTCAGACACTGGACCACCAGCCAGGCAGCATGTAACAGC
This sequence comes from Rattus rattus, assembly GCF_011064425.1. Lineage (NCBI taxonomy): Eukaryota > Metazoa > Chordata > Mammalia > Rodentia > Muridae > Rattus > Rattus rattus. The sequence continues at coordinate 64,879,240 of NC_046154.1, forward strand.
TGAGATGAGGCCCCCAACACATATACAGCAGAAGACTGCTGGGTCTGGGTTCAGTCAGAGAAGATGCACCTAACCCTCAAGAGACTGGAGGCCCAGGGAGTGGGGGAGGGGTAGGGACATCATCGGGGAGGGATGAGGTATGGGATGTGGAACAGTCAGAGGGTGGACCAGGAGGGGAATAAAATCTGGAGTGTAAAACAAATTAAATAAAATTAAAAATAAATATTTCTGTATCCTAATCCTCCAAGTTTGCTAATATGATTTTTATGGAAAAATTTAAAAGTTAACTTAAGATGAATTAACTCAGTGATTCAGGTAGGCAAGAAATCCAATAATAAATGTCCTTATAGAAGCACAGAGGGAAGAAGCTAGGGGAGAAGAAGAGAGAGCAGACACAACAGGAAGGTAATTTCCAGACAAAGACTTTCTGAGGACACTGGAAGTTCAGGAAATTCTCCCATGTAACCTGTGTGGGTGCCAAGATCCTGCTGATGCACTGACTGAATTTACCACTCATAGAACTATGCATTAATTTCCATTGCTTTAAAGCCATGTAGTTTGTAGCCACTGGATGATAAATATAGAGAAATAATCCATTATAAACTCTATGTCATAATGCAGGCGATGCAGGTCTGGGCAGGGAAATATTGGTTTTAATATCATGTATGAATGTTCATGAATCAGCAAGTCATGGTACACGACTCTATGAAGCCTGACATCCTAGAATTCAGGAGATGTGGGCAAGACAGCCATTAATTTCAAGGCCAGTCTGAAGTAACTAGTCAGTTCTGGTCATCATGTACTACATAGAAGGTCCTTCTCCCGAAAATAGAGAAAGGAAGGAAGGAAGGAAGGAAGGAAGGAAGGAAGGAAGGAAGGAAGGAAGGAAGGGAGGGGAGGGAGGGAGGGAGGGAGAGGGAGGGAGGGAGAAAGAAAGAAAGGAAAAAAGAAAGAGAGAAAGAAAGAAAGAAAGGGAGGGGAGGGAGGGAGAAAGAAAACTAATTAATTAATTTTCAGTATGACAACTGACAAACTGAAAGTCAAACAAATTCAAAATAATACTAGCAGTTGAGCAAAAGCTACAAAGTACATCCTGTTAGAAAGCAGTGCCCGTCCATCATTCCTATTGACAACATGGCTCAGTCTGGACAAATCCTGCCTGTTTAACTGAATTGTTACTTTAAATTTCTTGGATTGTAAGTGTTGGTTTCAAACTCCAAACAGGCAAATGGCATTTTGTGGTTCCGGCCAAACATATTTAAGAGCTGAGATGTAACCACAGTGGCCATCTGTGGTTCCTGAACCAACTGACCCTTTAAAAATACTGATGGTGTGCATGACAGTCAGGAGTCAAGGTCTGCTCCCTCCTCCTGAGCTTCTAACCCACCCCCTGTCATTTCCACTTTCCCCTACTTACCCTGTGGGCAGAGAGAAGAGCTCTTGGTATCGCCTCTTTCTTTTTCTGTGATGACTTAGTTTGTATAGTATCCATTTAAAAATACAGTCTTCTATGTGTAGTGGGGAGAGGGAGGGAAAGGGAGAGGGACAAAGAAAGTGAGAGAGGTGGGGAGGAGAGACAGATTGCTTTAGAAGAAATCCAAAGTCCTATTTTCTGACCTATTGTAAGCATTTACACAAGTTTACCAAAAAAGCCCAGGAAATATAAGGGTATGTTAGGGGAAATAGAAGCTATAAACTGAGACAGGACATTAAAACAGACCCTGCCTTCTCCAGCTTTCAATTTCAGTGTGAGTATCTGGAGGTGATTTTAGAGTAACATTGGACTCATGGAGATACATGGGTTTTTTTCTCTGCTCATAATGGTGGCCAGGAAGAATATGAAGAAAATTCTATGAAAGCCAGGATTCCTAGGGCAGGTCTTAGGGAAGACCACACTGGGGAGGGAACACACCAACTTTCATAATACAAATTTTTGTCATTGGAACAGTTTGCAAAAAGAAATACCCTGAAGGCTCCCTCTAAAAGCTGGAGGGATTTAAAAATACTCTCAGGAAAAGAAGGAATGAAGAGAGAAGTATGTCTCCTTCCTATTATCCTCAAATGAAAATTAAGAATACAAAAACCCTAAGTCAATAACAAAATGGCAGGCAATTTTTATACTAGGCAAAAGATTTAAAAAGACATTTCAGCAATGCACTGGGTATAAATAATCATCAGGACAATGCCCATAAAACCATTAGGCTTAAGTCGGTCAAAGGCAAAAACCACAAACAAAAACCAAGACACTTGTTGGCAGTGAGAAGTGGGGTGGGGGACCCTCACACATTTTCTCATCTGAGTACAAAATGATATAGTGGCTTTGAAAGTTTGCATAACAGTTCCACAAACAGTTAAATAGTGGCTATCCATATAACCGTCTACTCTATGAGGTCCACCTAAAAGGGAAAAAATACGTTCACACAAAGGACAGAAACAGGAATGATTAACAGAATTACTCACCACCAGCAAGTGATAAGGAAAACTAAAGTGTCCTTCCGTCACTGGATGGAAAACCAAAAGTTAGCATATGGCACATCCACACACGGCTTATCTTCTGCAGAGCTGATACCATTTACAGGCTTGAAAAGAGCACCAAAGGAGAACAATTCCTATATAAAGGTTCCATGTGAAATTCCTTCCATATAAAATATAAAGACAGGTATGAAAGACAAGTTAGTGGTTGCATGGGGCTGGGGGTAAAAACAGGCACAAATATCATTAGGATGATGAAATTGTTCCCAAATGATGGTGAGGCTCTTTACACTATGTGTGTATTTCCTGAGACTCACTGCGGTGAGCCCCTAAAACAGTACTTCTCAACCTCCCTGATGCTGTGACACTTTAATACAGTTCCACGTGCTGGGGTGACCCCAAGCATAAAATTACTTCATTGTCATTTCATTACTGTAATTTTGCTATGGGTATGAATTGTAATGCAAATATTTTTGGAGACAGAGGTTTGCCAAAGGGGTTGCAGACCACAGCTTCCTTAAAAATGTGTGAAATTATAAATTATAGCTGAATAAAGGGATATTTCAAAATGACAGGTATCTGTCAGAGATGGAGAGAGGAATCTGTCGGAGGTGGATGGGGAAGGGGGTGCAGAGGGGAACAGGAATGAGGACTAGGTGTAGGGAGACAGGTGTTGGTGAGAACTGCATTTAATGTCAGACATCTCTGGGAGTAACGAGAGACCTGGGAACCAGGAGGTTCCGGAGAGTGTATGGGGTCACCCTAGCTGAGACTTCTACCAACAGGGGATTTGGCGGCTAAAGTAGTCATCTCCTGTAGCCAGTGGAAGGAGGGGGACATCAAACCATACACAAAATCTTCAACCCAAAACTTTTCCTTCCTACAAGATGCACATGGATAAAGGTGGAACAGAGAGTGAGGGAACAGCCAACCAATGACTGACCCAGCTTGAGACAACCCCATGGTCAAGAACCAATCCCTGACACTGTTGATGATACTCTGCTATGCTTGCAGACAGGAGCCTAGCATAACTGTCTCCTCAGAGGCTTTATCCAACATCAGGTGACCCACAGCCAAACACAGAGCAGAGCTAAGGGACTCTTGTGGAAAAGTGGGAGATAGAATTGAGCAAGCTGGAGGGGTCAAGGTCATCACAAGAACATAGGATCAACTAACCTGGGCCCATGGGGATTCAGAGACTGAACCACCAACCAAAGAGTGTACAAGGGCTGGACCTAAGGCTCCCCTCCACACTGCCACATTTGTAGCAGATGTGCTGCTTGGTCTTCATGTGGTCCCCTAACAACTGGAGCAAACCCTGTGCTTGACTCAGTTTTCTGTCATTGGATCCCCTCTCCTAACTGGACTGCCTGGCTGGGCCTCAGTAGGAAAGGATTCGCTTAGACTTACTGTGAGTGGATGTCCCAGGACAGGGTGGTACCCAAGGCGGGCTTCCCCTTCTCCTTGGAGAGGGTAATGGAGAGAGAGATTCGTAAGGGTGGGACTGAGAGGAGAGGGGTATGATGGAGATGTAAAGTGAATAAGTGAAATAATTAATTAAAAACTATAAGAAAATTAACAGTAAAATATGGTCTATGACACTTTCACACCAATCTGCCAGCAGTCTCCCTGTCATCCTTAGAAAGTGCCTCAATTTTCTTTTTATATTGGAGTTATGTGACTCAGTTCAAAATATGAAATAGCATAATCCTGCTACACCTCAGACACACACACACAGACACAGAGAGAGAGACACACACACAGACAGACACACACACAGACACACACACAGACACAGAGAGAGAGACACACACAGAGACACAGACATACACATACACAGACACACAGACATACACACACAGAGACACACACACACAGACACAGAGAGAGAGACACACACACACACAGACACACAGACATACACACACAGACACACAGACATACACACACAGACACAAACATACACACAGACACACAGAGAGACACACACACATAGACACAGACACACACACAGACACACACAGACACACACACAGACACAAACAGACACACACACATAGACATACACACAGACACACACACATAGACAGACACACACACATACACTTTTTGCAAAGTTGTACTATACAAGTGCAAGAATGTATGAGGGTCTTCTCTACTTTAAAAAAAAATAACTATCACTACTATATCAGATCTAAATGTAGTTGAAATCTTTTCCTTCTTTTACTACCCTCCTGCAAGGGCACCAGGTCAGAACTTGAATAACTCTTGGTCACTGAATTTTTTTTAATTTCAGATGATATCAACTATTTGAAATGGTGGGGCTTTGGGGGATATCATTAATTGGCTTTATGATGGACTTCAACTTTAAAAGAGTGTTTAAAAGTATGTATCATGTGTCTGCACTGTAAAATGAGAGCCAGCGTGGTGACACACACCTTTCATCCCTGTATTCAGGAAGCAGAGACAGGTAGATCTCCATGAGGTCGAGGCCAGTGTGGTCTCAGTGGCAAGTTCCAGGACATTCAGAGCTACATGATAAAGACCCTATCTCAAAACACAAAATAAATAAGTAAATAATATAATATAATATAATATAATATAATATAATATAATATAATATAATATAATACAGCAGTCTTTCAGTCAATCTCCAACATCAAACATGGCTCTCTTTATCCGGAGCCATCGATCCTGCCAATCTCCCAGAGTTCCAGATTTTCGTTCCCTTTCTTCATCTGCTTAAACTCCTTCCCAATCTTACATTGCTCCAGGGTAAAGTCTAAGTTTCACAAGCCCCTTTCCCATGCTTGCCTCATTCCTCTCCACGACTCCGTGCTCTAAACATGCCAGACTCCTGGCTAGCCCTCAGATGTGGAGGGCTCTCTTAGAACCTTGTGCTTTTGAACATGCTGTTCCTGCTGCTAGGAGCACACTTAACCCCCTTTTTCTGCTAGCTAAATACTATTTGTCCTCAGGGACCCATCTCTGGGAAAGCTGCCATGAACTTCCCCAGTTCAAAGAAATGTCCTTTCTGAATGCCAAGCTGTTTGTGCTTAAGTTCCACCAAAAGTAGTTCTTGCTGATAGCTGGCCTCTTTGCCTCCTGGTCTGTCTTCACTACTCTTACCCTCCTCACATGAGAGACATTGTCACACTGCCTGGAACATGAGAAGCATTTCAGCTCAGGGAATCAAATCAAGGTGTCCTTTGATCTCTGGGTGTAATCAACACATCTTGGTATAAAAGGTGCGGTCAGGTCAATTCAGGAGAAAGGACACTTGCTGAGAAGTGAGAAGATGCCAGTCACGGACTCTTGATATGCCTGCCTCTTGGATCTCGGCTCAGTCAGTTTCCAATATTTGGTTCCTCTTGTAGAACCATGATCACCACTGTCCATTTGGAATGGCCGTTAAGGAGAGAGCATCTGAAGTAACTGACAGGGCTGGCACAGTGAGCATGGCAGCTTTATCAGTGGCTGGAACAAGTGCTGAGGAAGGAAATGTATGTCTCCTGGAAGCAAACACGCTACTGGCTGTGTAGCAATATCAAGTGGACTTTGTTTTTGTTGTTGTTGTTGTTGTTGTTTTCACTTTTGCTTAATTGTTGAAAAGGTGTGATGTATTGTGTTTCACAAATCAGGGGTCAAGACATACACACAGCTAATTCTCACATTTGTCCTCCCCAGCCTCCTTCTAGTATTTCAGTTTTAAGTAATAGCACTCATAAAGACATTGTTTAGCATAAAATGCCCATGCTATGTCTAAATTGTTGGGAATGTTGCTATTGTTGTTGTTGCTGCTTTAGCAAAATATTTAAATAGACTCTGGAACTCCCTAAGTTTGTCTGAACCAAGGACACGAGTGCGTGGGAAGGGGCTTTTATTCTCGGCTTTACGAACCCACTTTGAACTGTAAGTGAGAGGTAAGTGCCTGACTCACAGCCTCAGCTCTTTCTAAGGGAACCACAGAAAGGCTACATGACTAAAACAGTGAAAGACAGTCTGACTGCTACCTCAGGCCACAGTCAAACCAGCGGCAAGCATTGTGAAAAGGTCCATTCCCCTGACTGAAACCAGTGTGCTGCGCAGAGCAGCAAGAAGTAGACAAGGAGTCCTGCTTCCGACCTTTGTTCATCAGAAGACCAGCATTTTCGCAAAGAGCCGTCAGCATAAAAGAACTGTGCTTAGAATTGTAATCAAGTTCCATTTGAGGGCTGCATTTCATTAATGCGCTCCTTCCTTCATTTAAAGTCAATGTCTACATAGAAATCTAGCATTGGTGTTGGAATGAGGGTGTTTGGGCTTGGTAAATAGTTGTTTTTCTTTCAGTTTGTCTAACAGTAAATTTGTTAAAGTTTGGCAATATGTGGGCATTAGAGTTGCAGACCTATATTTTGTGGGCAAGTATGACTGTGGTCCAGGCTGCTTTTGGCTGTGCTCCTTCGCTTTGAGCTTTTTCCCTTCAGACAGCCCTGGGTCAGTCACCCAAAGCCCTCGAACCTTTGTGTGTGTGGCCTCAGTTGATTGCCACCCTCCACTCACAAACCTCTGCCATTGATTTTACTAAAGATCTCCGGGTATGGGCCAGGAATAGCCTCCAGGGAGAAATCCAACACGCTGGCCAAGCAGAGGCAACAGACTCACTACCTCACACCCAGAAAATTACCATCACCCCAACTCCATTTGCCATGCATACCTATGTCAGAGGGAAGAGAGGTGTGCACTTCTGGACTTTGAGCCTCTTGAGGAAGACTGTCCCATTTTGCTTCCTTAAACATCCAGCCCAGGCCTAGAGAATAAGAGACACTCAAATGACCTCCTTGAGAAGTCTGTTTCTTGAAAGTATTTGTATTTTATCACCTCTGGCGTTAATTCACTCTCTGGTTTTCTTTAAGCAGTTTTTCTTTCTGTATTCTAGTCATTTCAAGCTACTTTTAACATGCACCCCAGAAGATGGTGGATAATTCTATGTTCATATAACCAATTGCCTCTGTGGTTTCTCTTCTGTCCCTTTAATTTTCCTGTACATAACTGAACTGTCCTGAGTCTATTAAGGTAGCATCTAAATCTGTCTTTAATTGCCCTTCAGACCTTTATCCAAACTATCTCGTAGGAATCTTGCAGATGTCAAAACCACACAGACATACATTTCCTATTATGCTAATAAACATAACAATTTCTAGTGATAATCATTATTTATCTTTTAATTAGAAGTGGTGTTTTAAGTCTCTGCAGTGACCTCTTGGCCTTCTTTTGGTAAACAAGAGTTCCCTGGCGGTGCAATGACCTCTTTTTCTCTAGGTTTCTCCCCTCCCCGGGTGTAATCCTGAGCATTCCCCACAATCTACAAAGGCTTCTTCCGATCCTGGCTCCCAGCATCCTACCTTACAGGGCACCACACTGCTTCCAACAAGGATGTTATTAAACCTAGAAGCTGTTATCTTTCAATCTTCCCTAAAATTAATACTTGAATGTTTTGCATCTAATTTCTACCCTTTGGTTTTAACGTTATTTGCAGACTGCTTAGGTCTGGGAAGCAATGTTTTAAGTGAATTACACTAATCAAAGTCATATAACCCTCACAAAATCCCTTTGACACCCACACTACATTGTTCTTATCTTACATTTTTATTTATTAATCATTTTATTTGTTTACATTTCAAATGTTATCCCCCTTCCTGGTCTCCTTCCCATGAACCCGTTTCCTCTCCCCCTCCCCTTTGCTTCTACAAATTAATAAACGGTGCCACAGTGCAATTTATTTGCCATAAGTCATAAAAGTAGCTCTGCATAAAATTTAGGTTCAGTGGAGAAGAAGAGTAATCTCCTTCGAAGTTACCCTAGCTTGAGCTAGGAGCCTACCCTAATCAGAGCTTTGTCGGACAATCGAGTTCCTGAAGCCCATCTTTAAATAGCTGCACTGTGAAGGTAGAAACATGGCTTCCTGCATGACGCAAATGCAGCCATGAACGGGAAGGATCTGGATGACTGATTGTATAACTGTCCCCTCTCCACCCAGCTAGCTCTCTGCTGTCAGGTCATCTCAGCTATGAAAGAGGCAAGCTTAGCTTTGCTTTCCAGCTTGGTCCTGTGGCAGCTGTAGGAACTGGGGCTCCTGTTCCCTAGCACCCATAGAATCCACTGTTAGGATTGAAGGAGGTCATGTTCGAAAGGCAATCAGCACAGCATCCGGCATATAGTATATGCTCAATACATGACAGCAACTATGGCAATGTTGGTAAAAAGGAAGAAGAGGGTGAGTCCTGGAGAGATTATAATATTTCAATATTATAATTCTCACTTCCCTGTTCAAAAGGAAAAGAAGGAGCTGGAGAGGTGGCTCAGGGGTTGTTGGTACTGATTGCTCTTCCAGAGGGCCTGGGTTCAAATCCCAACACCCACATGTAAGCTCATGACTGTCTGTAATGCAAGATCTGACACCTTCACACAGACATGCATGCAACCAAAATGCACATAAAATGAAAATAAATAAATTAAAGAAACAAAGAAAAAGAAATGATCTGCTTCCCAGGAAGAGATTGGAAAGCCATTTGCTACTTCCTCAACTGAGAGGAATGATTAAGTCTTCAGACTCTACCTGAAGGACAATGGTTGCAATCTTCTAATGCGTCAGACAATCTGGAACCTGTTGCAATTTCAGATAGCAGGGAAAGGGACATAGCTCAGAAACTCAGAAGCCTAGACCCTAAACTGTTTCTTAGGTAAGTTTAAATGGTAGCCCCGGGTCACACTAAGACAACAATGTGTTTACTGAGTTGAACCAACATGATTTCTAAACATAGAAGTTGGAAGTGTTAGGAAAATTTAAGGTTGACTTTTACTTTAAGGATATTATTTGGTAGGAAATATTTCAAATTGCTCACCAACACAAAGCATTACATAAATGGCACAGTCTAATCATTAAGAATAAAATCAACAATAAAAGTTATGTGCATATATATATGAATATTGGTCTCAGTGATTAGTTTTCCTTAAGAGTTTTCTTAAGGAAAATTTCCTGTATATTCTAGTATTTCATATTAAACTCCAACCCCTGAAACACTCTGTATGCATGGTAACATCAAAAAAATTGACCACTATATTACAGCAAGTGAATTTGTGTTTTCTATAAGTCAGAATGAGTTCATCTTGTTTTGTTAAAAACTACACCCCCAAACATTCATCGAGAATGCTATAGTGCATATCACAAAGTTCAACTAATTAATATCTCCATCATTAGTAGAGAAAATGTACGCGCCCCTTAAGTTAAGCAGCTGAAAGCGTTCACGTTGACATCAATCTAAATTATGTGCTCAAATCACTATAACATGCCCAATATTGCCTAAATCCAGTCAATTTTTGTTTGCTTTAGATAAAGCAATTTTCAAATATAAAAAATGACATCTACATATCTCATTGTGGCTACTATGAATTCATGGTATCACTAAGAGATCAAATCTAAAAACCCTTCCAGAGACTCAGTGAAGCTCAAAACCCAGTAAAGCACATAAATGATTAATAGTAGAAATCATTTCTGAGGCACTTAGTAATTATGAGATGTCCCTCACCAAGTCATGAGTAAAGAAGAAACTGAAGAAAAATGGTAGGTGGTTCTTAATATAAAACGAGGGCTTCACTGAGGAGAATGAGGTTTTCTAGTACTTTTCTAAAATCTGATGTGTAAAAATTCATATTGCATTTACATAATCTGTGTGATATTTTCAACTACTCACTCTTGTTTCAGAACTTCATACATCCATATAGTGTGTTTGCCAACTACTTTTAACTCAAATGTTCCTTTTTTTTTTTAAATGTTCCTTTCAAGTTTGAATCTAGACAGCTATAAATGTTTGAAATTAACTGCTGTCTTAATATAACAATAATTTTAAGTTGAAAACTTGAGAAATTCATTGTTTATGTTTTTGGCTCCATAAACCAACTTAAATTTCTTCTGAATACTGTAGTGAGTCTCAGATTTAAGCTGAATTCTAAAATACCATCTTTTGAAGTTAGAGATTAAAATGGTCTGCTTTGTATTGTTCTCCATCCCATGCCTTTTAAAGGAAGAATTGTTTGGCTGGAAAATGTGCGAGGTGCCTTTTAGAACAAATGGGCTACCACAAATTATGATCATGTGATTACTTTGGTTCACTTGTAAGAAACGCATGCCTATTTGGTTTCCCTTTGGTTTGACAAACAGGTATGTGGTGCACTACTGTCTCTGATCCGTCCAGACACTCAAGTTCAGACAAAGGCAATCCAAAGTTCTCAGTCATTTTTGTTTATTTTAGCAAAACAGCCCATGTGAACTCCACCCAAGCCTGGGAGTCTGTGTGCCCAGGGACAATTTTACTAGGTACATTCAGTGGTGTTTAAAGTTCACAAGGATGGCTTCAAGGGTTGGTCAATTTTCTTTTTATAGAATTTAACCTCATTCTTGGAGCCTCTTGGAAGGCAGTATTAGGGAAACACGTCTATTCAAAAGAGCCACAGAGAGGGAAGTAATGCTCCAACTTAGCCCATTTCAATTAACGCACTACTCTTATTCATTGACAGATATATTCAAAAACCATGTTTCACACTCAACCACAGAACTCAGTGAACTGAATCACACTGTATGAGTGTAGGAGGGCACATGTGAGATACACAGAGTACTGTCTAAAATCCTAACCTTCTGAGCTGTAAAAACTCTGTGTAGGTACATGTATGATCTTCTCTCTGTGTGTGGTGTATGTGTAATCACATGTATGTGAATGAAATAATGCTTTTGCGTAAGCAAAGGAATTATAGCTTATCAGAAAGTCTCATGGGGCACATAGGTCCACAAAGTTCAACACGTCTAAAATGAAGGGAATTAGAAATGGTTCTTGTCCTTGCACGTATGTGTGTATATGTACTTGTTGTTTGCGTGTATACGTGTGTGTGAGGGGAGGTGTCGGGGAGGAGACTGCAATACTGCTCCCATGATCTTCCACAATCTGATGGATTAAGAGCTGCTTCCTAGGCTGCCTCTTCTCCCGGGGGTTCCTTTGAGCTTCACTAGCTGGTGCTGCTTGGGACAAGAGGCTGTGCAGAGGAGTCTGTGTCAGACAGTTATTACCACAGCAGGAGAGTGCTGGTGTCTGGCAGGCAGTTTTAGATGACATGGATGATGTTAAATGCATTCATATAGTAAAGGACTCCATTTGGACATTTTCTTTTCATTCTTCTGATCATGGAAAGCAAACAGACTTAATTGCTGGTGAAATAATTTTACCACTTCTTAATAATTTTACCAATTCTTAATTTTACAACCCTCTCAATAGAAAGAATTGACTCAAACCACCCTCACAGATAATTTTATCTGACGAGTGTGTGATAATGTCTATTTGTCCATGGCATTTCTTTTGATGATAATCTTCCTGTAAAGGCAAATGATACTGGTTTTCAACGTATACTAAAGTAGAAAGTTCCTTTCTAAATATATAATGTATAATGTGTGTGTGTGTGTGTGTGTGTGTGTGTGTATTATAAAGGGAATGACAAACTATGGAAACTGCCTGAAAGTGTAGGAGCTATTGGTGCTTAACAGCTGCCAGGAGAGAAAGAGTTAGCTTTGTTTAAGCCTGTGGCCCCCAGAGGTCTAGCATGCTCCAGTGGATGGCCTCACACCTAAGACTGCAAGTGGGTAGCACCACTGGGACTGAATGGGTTTTTAGAAAATGAGGACATGTACTGGGGCAGGTACAGAATGTGTGCGTGGATCTGGAAGGAGACGAGAAGTGAATATGATCAAAACACAATGTATGGAGTTCTCAAAAGCTTAATAACAAAGTGACATTTGCAGGAAAATAGATGAACCTAGAAATGATTATGTTAACTGAAATAACCAGTTCAGAAAGAGAAGCACTAAATGTTTTATCTTACTTTCTTATTTCAAATTTGAAGTATTATATGTGAGCTAAAAGTCACATGTACAAACACACAACTAAAATTTAGAAACTATAATTACATTATTAAAATTTGCAAAATCATGACGCAAAAACAAGTGGTACATTTTATTGTTACAAAGTATCAAGATATGGAATTATGAAATAAAAATTTAAATTTACATGTGTGGTGTTTGCTCACTTGTCTGTTTTGTTATTAAAGAATAGTATTCATTTCAAAATCCTGACAAAAGTAATGTTAACAAAAGGGAAAAAAGGGGGATACTTTCAGTACAGATGGTACAAGGTCATGATAAGGTCACAAAGTCATAGGCAAGTGACATAAACTTGATGAATGCAAACATAAGCAATTTGCTCATGAGGAGAGTTAAAGTATTTGGGGGAAATTCAATTTATTGAAGACAAATAGCACTAGGAGTCCCTACAAAGCATTTCTAAAAAGAAAGAATTCACAAACTGTGCATGTTGTTCCTGATGTTGACTGCTTAGTGTGCTTTCAGATGCTTGTTACAGAAAGCAGCTAAGAGCATCTCAGACTATAAGGACCACCTCTGTGGCTCCAGCGTGGAGTCAGCTGCTCCATGATCTCACCAAGGACCCAAGGATTCTTGTCTGCCATCCACAGCCTGTCAGCAGACCATTAGGCTTGGACCTGCAGGGTCTCATGATATCTTCCATGATATTAACTTCTAACTCCATGACAACCAAAAATTTAAAAAAAACCTATAAGTCATTATGTTTTGTTTTGTTTCAAGAACAAAGGAAACTGCCTTCTCCCAGTGAGGTGAGGTTCCCTTACTCACAGTTGTATATGCTGGAGGCAAGCCAGTTGCCCAACTCTTACTTAACCAATAGACATCTTTGTGCTTGAATATACCTCGAATATTTTAAACACTGATTGAAGTTACTTTTCTTGTGAATGTTAGTAAGCACTGTTTATTGGGGATTATTAAAGTGATAATAGTCTTACCATCTTGACTTGGAGAAAACCCTTGCTGTATCAGCATGTCCATTACCTCAAGTTAGAGTGCTGAGGTGGTACAGCCTGAGCTGTCCTCTGGGTTAGCATTATCTTAGATATCTGTCACTAATGGAGATTAAGTGTGAGTGCTATGGTTGTTGGCCCAGATGGTGCCACTCGGTTTCAACTGCATGATTCATCATCCAGAAAAGAATGCAATTTCTCTTAGCACATCGACTTAACCAGCCAGCTTTCATAATGACTGTGTGTTTCTTACTATAACATCCCACACTTGCCAGTGCTGCCAAGAAAAGATAGCAGGTGTTCTGTAATGGTCAACAAGAAAGTCAGCCCTGGTGTTGAAACTTCCTTTCTATCTGGGTTTACCAACATCTCCTTTATAATCAGTGCCAAAATGCCAAAATGAGTATGTCTCCACAGCATACCGAAAGAAACTGGGAAGATGGCTCCATTGCTGGCTGAACTACCAAGAGAACCAGTGTGTGTATTTCCTCTAGAGCTAGTCTGGTAGCACACATTTGTAATCCCAGATCTGGGGAAGGAGAGACAGAGAGATACCTAGACCACCCTGTCCAGCCAGCCTAACGTCATCAGTGAGTTCTGGTTCGACCAGAGACCCTACCTCACAAACTAAGATAACAAAGAGCCACTAAAGGAAATACCCAGCTTAGACCTCTGTTCACCTTAACACACACACACACACACACACACACACACACACACACGAACAAAAACATGTGCATGCACAACTGTACATACCTATGTGCACACATACAAATGCATACATTCAAATGCATACATAGACAGAGAGTATAGGCAAAGCATACAGAGACAAAATAGTGTCACATCCTCTCTGGTCCCTGTTTTGAGAGGACAAAAAAAAGGGTAGCTGACCCATGTGGTGCTGGACAAAGGAGAAAAGGCACTTAGATCAGCTAAATCATACTGTGGAAAACCAAAGAAGCCCATTTACTAAGCATGACTGAGACACTACATGCTTCTCAAAAAGACCCTGAACTCATTTGTTTTCCTCCATCTTTAGTAAATTGGGTATTTCTTATTTACATTTCAATTGTTATTCCTTTTCCCGGTTTCCAGGCCAACATCCCCCAGCCCATCCCCTTCTCCTTCTACATGGGTGTTCCCCTCCCTATCCTCCCCCAATTACTAACCTCCCCCCAACAATCACATTCACTAGAGGTTCAGTCTTAGCAGGACCAAGGGCTTCCCCTTCCACTGGTGCCCTTACTAGGCTATTCATTGCTACCTATGCAGTTGGAGCCCAGATCAGTCCATGTATAGTCTTGGGTAGTGGCTTAGACCCTGGAAGCTCTGGTAAGTTGACATTATTGTTCATATGGGGTCTCGAGCCCCTTCAAGCTCTTTCAGTCCTTTCTCTGATTCCTTCAATGTGGGTCCTGTTCTCAGTTCAGTGGATTACTGCTGGCATTCGCCTATGTATTTGCCATATTCTGGCTGTGTCTCTCAGGAGAGATCTACATCTGGATCCTGTCAGCCTGCACTTCTTTGCTTCATCCATCCTATCTAATTGGGTGACTGTATATGTATGGGCCATATGTGCGGCAGGCTCTGAATGGGTGTTCCTTCTGCCTCTGTTCTAAACTTTGCCTCCCTATTCCCTACCAAGGGTTTTCGTGTTCCCCCTTTTAAAAAAGGAGTGAAGCATTCGCATTTTGGTCATCCTTCTTGAGTTTCATGTGTTCTGTGCATCTAGAGTAATTCAAGCATTTGGGCTAATAGCCACTTATCAATGAGTGCATACCATGAGTGCTTTTCTGTGATTGGGTTACCTCACTCAGGGTGATATTTTCCACTTCCATCCATTTGCCTACGAATTTCATAAAGTCATTGTTTTTGATAGCTGAGTAATATTCCATTGTGTAGATGTACCACATTTTCTGTATCCATTCCTCTCTTGAAGGGCATCGGGGTACTTTCCAGCTTTTGGCTGTTATAAGTAAGTCTGCTATGAACATACTGGAGTATGTGACTTTGTTACATGTTGGGTCATCTCTTGGGTATATGCCCAAGAGAGTTATAATGGGTCCTCAGGTAGTTCGATGTCCAATTTTCTGAGGAACCTCCAGAGTGATTTCCAGAATGGTTGTACCAGTTTACAGTTCCACCAGCAGTGGAGGAGTGTTCCTCTTTCTCCACATCCTCGCCAGCATCTGCTGTCACCTGAGTTTTTGATCTTAGCCATTCTCACTGATGTGAGGTGAAATCTCAGGGGTGTTTTGATTTGCATTTCCCTTATGACTAAAGATGTTGAACATTTCTTTAGGTGTTTCTCAGCCATTCAGCATTCCTCAGCTGTGAATTCTTTGTTTAGCTCTGAACCCCATTTTTTAATAGGGTTATTTGTCTCCCTGCGGTCTAACTTTTTGAGTTCTTTGTATATTTTGGATATAAGGCCTCTATCTGTTGTAGGATTGGTAAAGATCTTTTCCCAATCTGTTGTTTGCCGTTTTGTCCTAACCACAGTGTCCTTTGCCTTACAGAAGCTTTGCAGTTTTATGAGATCCCATTTTCGCTTCTTAATCTTAGAGCATAAGCCATTGGTGTTTTGTTCAGGAAATTTTCTGCAGTGCCCATGTGTTCAAGATGCTTCCCCACTTTTTCTTCTATTAGTTTGAGTGTATCTGGTTTGATGTGGAGGTCCTTGATCCACTTGGACTTAAGCTTTGTACAGGGTGATAAGCATGGATCGATCTGCATTCTTCTACATGCTGACATCGAGTTGAACCAGCACCATTTGCTGAAAATGCTATCTTTTTTCCATTGGATCATTTTGGCTCCTTTGTCAAAACTCAAGTGACCGTAGGTGTGTGGGTTCATTTCTGGGTCTTCAATTCTATTCCACTGGTCTATCTATCTGTCTCTGTACCAATACCATGTAGTTTGTTTTGTTTTGTTTTGTTTTTTATCACTATTGCCCTATAATACTGCTTGAGTTCAGGGATAGTGATTCCCCCAGAAGTCCTTTTATTGTTGAGGATAGTTTTAGCTATCCTGGGTTTTTTGTTATTCCAGATGAATTTGCAAATTGTTCTGTCTAACTCTTTGAAGAATTGGATTGGTATTTTGATGGGGATTGCATTGAATGTGTAGATAGCTTTTGGTAAAATGTCCATTTTTACTATGTTAATGCTGCCAATCCATGAGCATGGGAGATCTTTCCATCTTCTGAGGTCTTCTTCAATTTCTTTCTTCAGAAGCTTGAAGTTCTTATTGTACAGATCTTTTACTTGCTTGGTTAAAGTCACACCGAGATATTTTATACTATTTGGGACTATGATGAAGGGTGTCATTTCCCTAATTTCTTTCTCGGCTGTTTCTCTTTTGTATAGAGGAAGGCTACTGATTTATTTGAGTTAATTTTATACCTAGCCACTTTGCTGAAGTTGTTTATCAGGTTTAGTAGTTCTCTGGTGGAACTTTTGGGATCGCTTAAATATACTATCATATCATCTGCAAATAGTGATATTTTGACTTCTTCTTTTCCAATCTGTATCACTTGATCTCCTTTTGTTGTCTGATTGCTCTGGCTAGAACTTCAAGAACTATATTGAATAAGTAGGGAGAGAGTGGGCAGCCTTGTCTAGTTCCTGATTTTAGTGGGATTGCTTCAAGGTTCTCTCCATTTAGTTTAATGTTAGCGACTTGTTTGCTGTATATGGCTTTTACTATGTTTAGGTATGGGTCTTGAATTCCTATACTTTCCAGGACCTTTATCATGAAGGGGTGGTGAATTTTGTCAAATGCTTATCATCTAATGAAATGATCATGTGGTTTTGTTCTTTCAGTTTGTTTATATAATGGATTATGTTGATGGTTTTCCATATATTAAACCATCCCTGGCATGTAGGGATGCATGATCATGCCTACTTGATCTTGGTAGATGATTGTTTTGATGTGCTCTTGGATTCGGTTTGCCAGAATTTTATTGAGTATTTTTACATCGATATTCATAAGGGAAATTGGTCTGAAGTTCTCTTTCTTTGTTGGGTCTTTGTGTGGTTTAGGTAAAACAGTAATTGTGGCTTCATAGAAGGCATTCGGTAGCGCTCCATCTGTTTCAGTTTTGTGGAATATTTTGGATAGTATTGGTATGTGGTCTTCTATTAAGGTCTGATAGAATTCTGCACTCAACCTACATGGACCTTGGCTCTTTTTGGTTGGGAGACCTTTAATGACTGCTTCTATTTCTTTAGGAGTTATTGGGTTGTTTAAATGGTTTATCTGTCCTGATTTAACCTCAGTACCTGGTATCTGTCTAGGAAATTGTCCATTTCTTCCAGATTTTCAAGTTTTGTTGAATATACTCTTTTGTAGTAGGAACTGATGATTTTTTGATTTTCCTCTGATTCTGTTGTTATATCTCCCTTTTCATTTCTGATTTTTTTTTTTAATTTGGACACACTCTCTGTGTCCTCTCGTTAGTCTGGCCACGAATTTATCTATCTTGTTGATTTTCTCAAAGAGCCAGCATTTGGTTCTGTTGGTTCTTTCTATAGTCCTTTTTGTTTCTACTTGGTTGATTTCAGCTCTGAGTTTGATTATTTCCTGCCTTCTACTCCTCCTGGGTGTATTTGCTTCTTTTTGTTCTAGAGCTTTTAGGTGTGCTATCAAGATGCTGACATATGCTCTCTCCTGTTTCTTTCTGCAGGTACTCAGAGCTATGAGTTTTCCTCTTAGCACAGCTTTCATTGTGTCCCATAAGTTTGGGTATGTTGTACCTTCATTTTCATTAAATTCTAAGAAGTCTTTAATTTCTTTCTTTATTTCTTCCTTGACCAGGTTATCATTGAGTAGAGCATTGTTCAACTTCCATGTATATGTTAGTGTTCTTTCCTTATTTTTATTGAAGACCAGCTTTAGCCCGTGGTGGTCTGATAGGACACATGGGATTATTTCTGTCTTTCTGTATCTCCTGAGGTCTGTTTTGTGAATGATTATATGGTCAATTTTGAAGAAAGTAACATGAAGTGGTGAGACGAATGTATATCCTTTTGTTTTAGGATAGAATGTTCTATAAATATCTGTTAAGTCCATTTGGTTCATGACTTGTCTTAGTCTATGTCTCTGTTTAATTTCTGTTTCCATGATCTGTCCATTGATGAGAGTGGAGTGTTGAAATCTCCTACTATTATTGTGTGAGGTGCAATGTGTGCTTTGAGTTTTAGTAAGGTTTCTTTTATGTATGTAGGTGCCCTTGTATTTGGAGCATAGGTATTTAGGATTGAGAGTTCATCTTGGTGGATTTTTCCTTTGATGAATATGAAGTGTCCTTCCTTATCTTTTTTGATGACTTTTGGTTGAAAATCGATATTATTCAATATTAGAATGGCTACTGCATCTTCCGTCTTCAGACCATTTGCTTGGAAAATTGTTTTCCAGCCTTTTACTCTGAGGTAGTGTCTGTCTTTGTCTGTGAGGTGTGTTTCCTGTAGGTAGCAAAGTGCTGGGTCCTCATTGCATATCCAGTTTGTTAATCTGTATCTTTTTATTGAGGAATTGAGACCATTGATGTTGAGAGATACTAAAGTGTAGCGATTGTTGCTTCCTGTTATATTCGTGTTTGGATGTGAGATTATGTTTGTGCTTGTCTTCTCTTTGTTTTGTTGCAAAACGATTAGTTTCTTGCTTTGTCTAGGGTGTAGCTTGACTCCTTGTCTTGGGCTTTACTATTTATTATCCTTTGTAGGGCTGGATTTGTAGAAAGATATTGTGTAAACTTGGTTTTGTCATGTAATATCTTGTTTCTTCATCTATGTTAATTGAAAGTTTTGCAGGATACAGTAGCCTGGGATGGCATTTGTGTTCTCTTAGGGTCTGTATGACATCTGTCCAGAATCTTATGGGTTTCATAGTCTCTGGTGCGAAGTCTGGTGTGATTCTGATAGTTCTGCCTCTATATGTTACTTGACCTTTTTGTTTTTCCCTTACTGCTTTTAATATTCTTTCTTTATTTTGTGCATTTGCTCTTTTGACTACTATGTGATGGGAGGAGTTTCTTTTCTGGTCCAATCTATTTGGAGTTCTGTAGGCTTCTTGTTTGTTTATGGGCATCTCTTTCTTTAGGTTAGGGAAGTTTTCTTCTATGATTTTGTTGAAGATATTTACTGGTCCTTTGAGGTGGGAGTCTTCACTCTCTTCTATACCTATTATCCTTAGGTTTGATCTTCTCATTGAGTCCTGGATTTCCTGTATGTTTTGGACAAGTAGCTTTTTCCATTTTACATTATCTTTGACAGTTGTGTCGATGATTTCTATGGAATCTTCTGCTCCTGAGTTTCTCTCTTCCATCTCTTGTATTCTTTGGTGATGCTTGTATCTACGGCTCCTTGTCTCTTCCTTTGGTTTTCTATATCCAGGGTTGTCTCCCTGTGTCCTTTCTTTATTGCTTCTGTTTCCATTTTTAATTCCTTCAACTGTTTGATTGTGTTTTCCTGGAATTCTTTCAGGGATTTTTGTGATTCCTCTCTATAGGCTTCTACTTGTTTATTTATGTTTTCCTGCGTTTCTCTAAGGGATTTCTTCATGTCTTTCTTGAAGTCCTCCAGCATCACGATCAAATATATTTAAATCTAGAGCTTGCCTTTCTGGTGTGTTTGGATATTCAGTGTTTTGTTTGGTGGGAGAATTTGGCTCCGATGATGCCATGTAGTCTTGTTTTCTGTTGCTTGAGTTCCTACTCTTGCTTCTCACCATCAGGTTGTTTCTGGTGTTACTTTGTTCTGCTATTTCTGACAGTAGCTAGACTGTCCTATAGGTCTGTGTGTCAGGAGTGCTGTAGACATGTTTTCCTGTTTTCTTTCAGCTAGTTATGGGAACAGAGTGTTCTGCTTCCAGGCGTGTAGTCTTTCCTGTCTTCAGCTGTTCCTGTGGCTGTGTGTCCTGAGTCCACCAGGCAGGTCACTTGGAGCAAAAAAGTTGGTCTTACTTCTGATCTCGGGCCTGAAGTCACTCCTCGGAGCTGGGTTTCAGCTGTCCATGAGGGCAGCAACCAGAAGGGCCTGCCCCACCTTCTCCCGTGTCCCTGTGCACAGTGGGCCCAGATGGTGCTAGGCGTTTCCTCTAGAGTCAGAAATGTGGGCAGAGTGTATTCTCCTCTGGCTTCCCAGGTGTGTCTGCCCCCTCTGAAGGTCTAGCTCTCCCTCCCATGGGATTTGGGTGCAGGGAGCTGTTTGACCGGGTCCCTTCAGATCCCCTGAACTCACTTTCAAAATGAATTTTTCTATATTTAGACAGAATCTGAAATTATTCTGCAGAAAATGTATTAATCACACATCATACTGATTCCTTTATAGTAGTGTATAAAAGTTCACTGCCTGGACCAAGAGACACTTACTATGAATGTTCAAAATCTCTGAGCTTAGAATTAAAAAGACATTTGGATCCAACTTTTTGGCTCAACAGCTAGCAATGTAGTTTAGTGGTAAGGCTTTTCCCTAGCACATGCAACTTGATCAAATGAAAAAACATACAACACAACTTAATGTTTGGGCACTACTTTGGGCAACTCGTATACCCTCCCAAAACCTCTTCATCTAGAGTAGTGGTTATTAACCTGTGAGTTGCGATCCCTGCGGATTAGACAATTCTTTTTTTTTTCCACAGGGGTCAATATCAGATATGTTGCATAACATATATTTACATTATGATTCATAACAGTAGCAAAATTACAGTTATGAAGTAGTGCTGAAATAATTTTATAGTTGAGGGTCACCGCAACATGAGGAACTGTGTTAAAGGGCCACTTAAGGTTGAGAACCACTGCTCTAAAGCATAAAGGTAATACATTTTAGCTTAGCATGTTGCTTGTTTGAATCCATGAACTGATCTAAATAAGTATTGGTAATAGTGTATGACTCATTTTTTATTGTTTGAGAACTTTGTATAGCATATAAATATGCTTTAATCAAACATGCCAACCTCATTTCTTCCCTTCCAAATCCTCTCCTACCACTTTCCCTCCTAACTTCATGTGTTCTGTTTTAAAAAAGCATTTAGCACAGGTAGTCTCTTAACTGAGTCCATGAACAACACAGAGTCTCCTCCCATAGCGCCATTACCTGCCATTAGCGTCTCCGCTAGTGAGGAGAATTCATGGGGTCTCTCTCCAATCCATTCTTGCCGGCAGTCACAGCCACTGTGAGCTCATGTGTGTAATACTCCTGCCATGCCCAGCAAATCCTGTTTCACTGCAGACATCCACTAGCTCTGTCTCTTATGATCTTGCTGCTCCCATCCCTTTTGGTATGAGCCTTGAGAAGAAAGTGTGTAATACAGGCAGCTCATTGAGAGCTGGCCACTGAAGTCTCTTACTCTCTGCACCTTGGCAAGTGGTGGATCTTTGTATTAATTACCATCAATACATGATGAATTGATGAGAAGAAGCTCTTCTGCTGAGAATACAGTACTGATCTTAGTATAACTAGGAGATCTTAGCGGCAATTTAATATTATATTTATTTAGCAGAATAACAATATTGTATTCTCCCGCAGGACTATGACATAGCTGGTTACATTTGGCCCAGTTAATAGTAGCAGGCACGGGTTCTGTCGCCTGAAGTGAACGTTAAATATAACCAGGAAGTTATTGGCTGCTCTTACATGTGCCATTGTCACACCAGGGGCAATATCTTGCCAGGCTAGTCATTATCGGATCTCATGGAATTCACAGCTAAGTATAACGGTCCAGTACTTTTCTCCCCCCAGGAATAGAAATAAAACCTTCTAGCACTCTGAAAAGAAGCCAGGAAAGATGAAGCTTCTGAGTTAGTCCCAGCTTGATGTATTCATGTTCTATGACTCAAGAATATGATGTCTTCAGCAATACGATCTTACTTTTAAAATCTGGAGAGCAACCAACATGTATTTCATGTTTCTGGGATCTAAAGGACTATAAATAAATGGAAATTTAAGGTTTTGGGGGCTTGGGTTTTGGAATTTTTTTTGTTCGTTTGTTTGTTTTTTAAATTGTGTCTCTCTATGTAGCTCTACATGTCCTGGATCTTGATGATGAAGACCATGATGGCCTTGAACTCACAGATCTCTTCCTACCTTTCTGTCCTGGGTGCTGGGATTAAAGGTGTGTGTTATCACACAGCCACAAATTAAAAGCAATAACTAAGTGAAGGATTATAAAGATTATAAAAGATTACTTAAGAGCCAGTATTTGACAGTTGATAGAAATAAGAAGATTTGGGTTCTTTGAATGTTCTGTAACATATAGAGTACAATCTAGTGCCGTGTGTGTGTGTGTGTGTGTGTGTGTGTGTGTGTGTGTGTGTGTGTGTGTGTGTTTCCAAGCTGAATACTTGGTATTGGATAACCAATTGGATGGCTATTTTTCGTGGTCTCAGCATTCCTTATCTGCCTGTTGTTCTTTGTGTAAGGTTGAGGTGCTGTAAATTTTCCCCTTCCATGTTTCCTTGTCTATACATTATACAAACTAGTAGGTTGTAATTATATATTTAGAAATATACACATATGTGTACCAACAATTAGAAAAAAAGAGGCCGCAAACTTAAAAGAGAAAATAATCAGGAAATGGGGGCAGTAAATGGAAGGGGAAAATGATATAAATATATTTTAATTTCAAAAGATAAGAAATTAAAATAATTAAATAAACTACAGGCAACTATCACCAAAACACTATTCCTCCATATTGGCAGTGTCAATGCTCAACTAAAAAGCTTTAAATATTGATATCCAACTACCAACAGGACCAGGCCATCTTAATTAACATCCCAAAACTGAACTCAGCACCTTACCCTCCAAATCCATTGCTATGTTGTAGCTTACTGAAGAATGGCTCGCTTTTCCTCAGTCACAACAGTCAGAAAGCGAGCGGTCATCCTAAACTTCTCCATGTCTATCATGGTACACTCCAAACATCCAAATCAAGTTGAACAAAGCTGTAGTTCTTGATCTGACTCAACAACAGTATCATTTAGAATGTCCTAAAAACATCAAACCCCACCCAAGATTCAAACAGACTGAAGTACTCCATAAGAAACCGAGTTAAAATAAACTAGAGATCTTGTCTCAAGGGAGCAATCAATAGAGCAGGTTATCTGATATCCTCCTCTGTCTTCCACATGCTCATGGACAGTTACACCTGCACATATGTGAGCATATACCACACACACAGATACACACACACACACACACACACACACAAACACACGGATACACACACACACACACACACACACACACACACACAATATTAATTAAGCCAACCTCATGGGAACTTGATACTAAGATTTGAGAGCTACTTTGCTAGCGTGCCTCCTTATTTACTGTAATTTACTTCATGCCTGCCCTCCATCCACCATGTCCACTGCAGCACCCTTACCCTGAGGCCCTCTTGTCTCACTTGAATGCTGACATGGCTCTATATGTACACATCCTGCATCTGCTATATCCATTATTAATTATACCTTTTTATAGAATCAAATATTTTTCTTCCTGACTTCTTTATGACATGATCCACCAGACTTAGCAGCCCATGAAAATGGCATCTGTTTAGTCTCCAGTTTTCTTTTCCTCTACTACTAATCTCTTTTTCTAAGGGCTTACGGATGCACTAATCTGAACCCAAACCTTACCTGACATTGTTATGCAATCACATGACTCTGTTTGCTTCCTCCATTATGGTGAGCAGCACCCACGGTTAGAACTCACTGGATCCATCTCCTTTTTCAGCCTGGGTCCCAGTGGTGAGACAGCCTCTGGAAACTGCTCTCAGTTCAGGTTCATTTGCATGACTCACATCCAAGATCTGTCAAGGTTAATACACACACACACACACACACACATACACATATATATATACATATATATGTATATATATTTGAGCAAAGTAGCTCTCAAATCTTAGTTAATATATATATGTATATATGTATATATATACACACATATATATGTATATATATTTGAGCAAAGTAGCTCTCAAATCTTAGTTAATATATATATACATATATACACACACACACACACACACACACACACACACACACACACATGCATGCCTTGGCCAAATGGGAACACTTATTTTTGATCTGTCTCATCCTCTGTCTTGATAGAATTTACTCAAATGCCAATTAAATAGTCACTTACCCTTAGCCTTAGAGAAGTGGGCAAGTAGTAGTTCTGTGTTTCATACACAGCCCAATTTACCAGCTGTTTAATATATAATACACTCCTTCCTGAAGTTCTGAGTCTTTACACCTAAAGATAAGATCAGACAGAAATAGGACTTTAAAAGTTTATCATCCATTCCTCCATCTTGGTGCAAGGCTTGAAGATCCAGCTTCATGTGTGCTTTTGCATGTTGCTTGATATCTATGAGCCACGCCGTGATGCGGCATAGGAGAAGAAATTGACGTTGCCCCGCGAGGCTTGTGTATCTAGCACAAATGAGGTGTTCAGTCAACAGTTGTCTCTGCTGTTTTTAGAAATGAGCAATGGTGTCAAGACAGATCGTTGCTGCCCAGGCATGCTATGATGAGCAGGTCATCATGTCATGGAGTGAAAGGCACAAGTACACCAAGAGGACCAAGATTGAAGAAATGAAACCTGAAGTAAGGCTCACCGCTTGTAAAGTGCCCAGGAAGAAAAAGAGGACAGGAGGACTGACTAAAGAGAGGTCATTTTTGATGGAGTCTGGTGGATCATGTCATGATATCGGGAAATAAACTATTTGATTCTATAAATAAAACATTGTGTTTGAAGCAGGACCCCAACCAAAAGCTGAGAGTGTTTAGAGGACAGAGGGAGGTAGAGTAAAAACCATGAGAGACAGATTATCAGGACAGATATAGCCGCAGCAGTGATGTGGTGGGGGTGGTGGTGGTGGTGGTGGTGGTGGTGGTGGGGGTGGTGGTGGTGGTGGTGGTGGTGGTGGTGGTGGTGGTGGTTATGATTTCCATTTAGAAGTCCATTATGAATTGAGCACTCTCTGTCCTTTTACATTTTCTCCTACAGACGTCACAATACTGCAAAAGGTTGCCTGGGTTCCAGAGGAGCAAACTGAGCTATGGAGTTGACTGAACACCTATGGGACAACAGATGTGCCTGACTGAGTGTGCCACCAAGCAGGAGTATGGCTGTGGAGCACTGAGCAACATGGAAGTTTCAGGTTGATGAACATGGGTCTTTCTCAGAATTCTCTTGAGTTCGTTTGCATAGGGCACTCATAGTGAAACTAATACACATTTCTTCCCCTGGCCCTACTAGGAGCACTGGGTAGCAAACGCTGGGCCATGCCAAGTAAGCTTGGCTAGCCTTGACCTAGATCCCATCCACACTTATTATTTCATTATACTCTAAGATTCTTTTTCTCAGACCTGTAGGTACCTGGATGCCTAATGCCAAGAAGAACTCGGGTGTTTCAAGTGTCAACTAAAGGCTGGCTGCACCATTTCAAATACTTCTCATAGCTCTATCTTTTCAACTCACATGTGAGTTCTCTCACAAATCCACTAGATTTGTCACCTGGAGAACCTTCCAGAGACACAGGTCTGGATAATTAATCCAAAAATGTCAAGACATACTGCATCATTGTGTCATTCTCTCGTTCTTTGTAGGGTACAATAAAACCCAGATGTGGAATAACAGTAATAACACAGAAGTGAGTATAGGCACAGCTCACAAAGGTAGACAGTATAGCTCACATGGCAGTTCTCCATCAGGTGTGTGTCAAATACCTGTCATACTAGCACTCAAGAAGTGGAGACGGAAATTATCCAATAAAAAGAAAGGAGGAGGAGGAGGAGGAAGTGGAAAGAAAGGAAGGGAGGGAGGGAGGAAGAGAAGAGTTACACACATGACAAAATATAAATCTTGAAAAAATATGGTTTTAGCTTAAATATAAAGGTTTCCAGGCATGGTGGCACATCTCCAGCACTTAGGAGGCAGAGGCAGGGGTATCTATGAATTCAAGACCAGCCTGGTAAACTTAGTGAGTTCTAGGCCAACCAAGGGATACACAGTAAGACCCTATCTCAAGAGAAAGAAAAACAGACAGAGAAATACAACAGAGAGTGACAGATGTACGTACATACATACGTACATACATACATACATACATACATACATACATAATACATACATAGGGAAAACCTAAAAGGAAAAAGAATATACACTATAAACATGGATTGATTCTGAGTGGTGGAAATGTCCCTGCTTATTAAACATTTAGTAACATTCATATATGTATTTGTTGCTTTGGTATGGTTTTTAAAATTATTTTTTTGTGTAGGTGAGTGTCTGTAGGTGCTTTTAGATGCCCTAGAGCTGGAATTATAGCAGTTATGATCCGCCCAACATGAGTTCTGGGAATAAAGCTCAGGTCTTCTGCAAGAGTAGTCCACACCCTTAACCATCCAGCCATCTCTCCAGCATCATCTACAAGTTGCATTTTAAAGAGAAGCAGGGGATTATAAAACAACACGATTTTTATATCATAGACTCATAAATTGAATGACAAAATGTGGGGTTTGTTTTGTAAAAATTAGTATTTTCAGATAATGAAAACTTTACTTAATGAATAAAAGGTGCTGGCTCCCTGGAAAATCATAGCACATTTTTGGGACGTTTCAGGGTTGGGCTTAGCCAACCCTTCTATTTTCTCAGTCATGGAACCATAATGTTATGGCCCAGGAGTCTGGTGGCCCGTGGCCATCCTAGCTATTTAACAACTTCCTTGACAGTCTGAACATGTCGTATTCTTGCCTACCTTATAGTCATGCTTAACAGGTCTTCAGCTCTGTCATCTGCCATTTTCTTCCCAGCTGTCCACCTCCACGAAGTGATGTGGTAAAGCACAGGACCACACAGCAAGGGCTGGATTTAACTGTTAAACATTTCCCATGGTGTTTGGGCTCCTCCTCCTCCTCCCTGGTGGACTCCATGAGAACTCCTCTGAAAAGAGCTGCTCCTCCAGGTCTTCTGATCCAAATAGGAGCCAACTCCTTCAGCAGATCCCTCAAGGAAACAGGTCACAAGCCAGTACTGGCCTATGACATCTTAGAACCTCAGAGGAAAACAGAGGACAGCTTGACCACAGAGAACATAGAAAATATCAAAGGACCCTTGTTACTGTCTCACAGTGGCCAAAACATTCTTAAGTTTCTGTTCCAAAATACCTTGGCAGCCATTTTACCCCAGGGATCCAGGGAGGGGAAAGTTTGTTCTTGCAACATTACCACCAAGCGATGGGGGGAAACCCCAGTCTTACACACACACAAACAGGACGCTACCTCGGACTGCGTGCAGTCAGGCAAACGGACATTTCCCAACATTTCACGCCTTCTGCTGCAGCCGCTCAGCACCACTTTGGGACACTGAAAGCACAAGGTTCCCCAAAGGGATCTTTGCAGAGCTGTGACGTGGGCACCTGGCCATTTCCCCTGCTGTCGGCTTTACTTTAGTGAGTAGGCGGTTTCAGTCAGATCGGTTTCTGTAAAGCAATGCTGCCCTAGATGACTGTACTGAAACCCTATCAAAGATGCTGGGTGAGGGGGTGTCTGGATTCCTAGAAAGACATTTTGACAGTTTTCAGTCTGATGAATGCCAGATAAGGCTATATGAACACAACATTAAGAAGTCGGATAGATTCATAGGGGGAGGGGGAGGAGATAGGGGGATTGTGAGGGGGAAACTGGGAAGGGGGATAATATTTGAAATGTAAATAAATAAAATAAACAAAAAATGAAAAAGTGAATAAACAAATTAAGGAAAAAAAGAAGCAGGATGGATGGGTGGATGGACGGACGGACAGATGGATGGACAGATAGATGCGGGGAAGGTAGTTGGATGGATGGATGGATGGATGGATGGATGGATAGATGGATGGATGGACACACTGATGCTGTGACAATGAAGAAGCGATCAGGCTGTCTAAGAGGAATGCTGACCTGGGCAAGGGAAAGAAACAAAGAGTAAAAGAATCTGGAGCATATTTCAGTTCTATAAAAACAAATGCACTTTGACCTCACTTTGGGTCAATATCTGAGGATGTGAAGCCTTCCGAAAACTCCTCTCCCTGTCTAAAACAGGAGCAATCCCACTCTCTTTCAGCTCTCCTCTTTTTTCAGAAATTTAAATTCTGAAATTGAATGATCTCTAATACTTACGTTATTCGTTGACTTCATTTGATGTTGGCAAAGTGAAAGAATCAGTGCTTAAAAAAAAAAACTACACACACACAAAAAAAAATCTGATTAAAAAAAAAATCTGATAGAAGGCCAACTGGAAAAGTTTTCTGGTGACAGTCCAGAGCTTTGGCATTTGTGTTGCTGCTTCCCCAAGAAGGCTTCCACACTGTGGTCTTCCCCAGGTCTCTTGTGAGATCCAAACAATCTTAGGAAAAATCTACATCAATCATTAGCACTTTTCATTTTACCAGGTTATGGGGAAATCCCAAGATTATACACATATTCTTCTTCCCTGACGGAAATGGGAACCCTGAAACACTGAGTAAATTTGTGGGCAGTACTCCTTTAATGCCAATACTTGGGAGGCAGAGGTAGGCAGATCCCTGAGTTCAAGGTCAGCCTGGTCCCAGGACAGCCAGAGCTATACAGAGAAACCCTGCATCAGAAAACCAACAAACCTCTGTGTAAGAAAGCCTCAGCTAAGATTGTAAAGACTTTTAGAACAGACTTACAGAGAAGGGAAATGCACACTCATCCTTCAGGGGGGGAAATGTGCAAGGGGAAATCATTAAAAGAAAACAGAGCATGTGGAACACACCGAGTCG
This sequence comes from Rattus rattus, assembly GCF_011064425.1. NCBI lineage: Eukaryota > Metazoa > Chordata > Mammalia > Rodentia > Muridae > Rattus > Rattus rattus. The sequence continues at coordinate 64,908,421 of NC_046154.1, forward strand.
GTTACTTAATATGTGATGTACAGGGGCTAGGGAGATGAGATGACTTAGCAATCTCAAGCACCAGCTGCTCTTCCAGAGGACCTGGGTTCCGCTTCCAGCCCCTACGTGGCTGCTCGAAGCTGCGTGCAACTCCAGTTCCAGGAAATGTAGTGTCCTTTCCTGGCACCAGGCACAAATGCTTCATACACACAGCACATAGGCCAAAAAACCCTTATGTGTAAAAATATTACAGTGATAAGATATTTTAAATTTGGGGGTTGGGGATTTAGCTCAGTGGTAGAGCGCTTGCCTAGCAAGCACAAGGCCCTGGGTTCGGTCCTCAGCTCCGGAAAAAAAAATATTTTAAATTCATATGTAATCTATAAGGGTTTATTAAAATGGAAAGCCCTGGACTTTCTCCTGAACTGACTGAGTTAACGAGGTCTGCTGCGGTCTGCTGCTCGTTGGATTTTGAGACACACCTCCAGATTCCTTGTGCCCCTTATCTCTCCTACCCTGAATGAATGCATCTCAGCGCTACCTGCTCAGTCAGGAAAGGGCAGGCCTGACTACTTCAAATGGCCTCCAGTTGGGAAGAGCTTTTTTGTTGTTTGTTTTTTGATTATTTTTTAAGTGAAGTGTTTCAGAAAGCATTATGAAATTACTCAAACATGTATAGGAAGAGGCAAATGCAGATTTCAGTTACTGGTAAGTTTTATATGAGTCAAATGACTAACAGCTACCAAACACTGGGTTTCACAAAACCTGAAAGTGAAAAAGTTAACACAGTATCAAGAGAAACATTGTGTCAGTCAAGTGCTGTATTTTATGCACAACCAGTCTAAGATAGCACAATTAAAACTTGAAAAACAGTACAAATAAGAACATGGTCCATAAAGAGGGACTGGAATATTAATTGGTAGGCACACATTAAATAAAGTCTCATTGAACAAGATGTCTGAGACCCGTAAGGTCTAGGAATCCATTATGTAGCGGTTCGGTTGGATCTTCAAAGCATCTTCTGCAAGACCCAACAGGGCAGAGAAACAAGTCTCATTCTTCTTAGAAACAAAACATCAGATAGCTAATTAGTGGTGGGGTATGTAATAGGTTAAAGTGCTCTGTACCTATGCCCAGAACTTTACAGCCCAGCTTCCTGTGAAATCCCTGCTTCATAAACAGCTCAGAATAAAAGGGCCAAGAATGATCAAAACACAATGTTGACTGGTTTTCTTCTATTGTTGTAGCCAAATACAGTTTCAACAAAGGCCCCTTTATGGAATCATGGCTAAGAGAAGTGAGAAATTGAATCTTTATTTCCACTAATCTAATTATTTGTATTAAACTGACATTAAATTCAGCTATTGAAAAACTTTTGGTTTGTTGAAAACAATTTAAACACATGAACCAATTTTTTTCCAGGTGTTGTAAAAATCTAAAAATTATTTCTATAGCAATCTGATGTTCTGACTGTAAGTGAATGATGTAGTCCAGATATTAAATGTTTATGTAAAAAGAATGCAAAATACATCAATATTTTTATTTACTATATGTCAAATTGGTATCATAAACTTGTTGATATATGTGAACTATATTAAAAGTATGCTAAATTAAATCAGTCCAACAAAAAAGGTAGTACATGGTTGTACTTAATGTGGAATCTAAAAATTTTATTTCTACTTCTGTCTACAAAGGTGGAAATATTTCAATGGACAGAACAAAAAATGGTTACAGGCAGAGTAAGAGAAGGAAATGGAGTGACTAGGGTCAAAAGAACCAAATCAGCACATCTAAAAGCATCAGCTCTGGACGCTAGCACATACTGTGATATCAATACTGCTGTATTCAGGGTGTCTATTAAATGAATTGTCACCACAGGGACAAAAGGTGGGTGACTATGTGATGTGTTGACTTGTTTCACTCTGTTAACCATTTTACTATATCCATGAATCGTATAATACCATGGCTACATCTTAAATATGTACAATAATCTTTTACGGACATGAGTGTCTCTGTGTATAAGGAAGCCAGTGGGCAACCTTAGATGTCATCTTCAGAAACCTCACTGGCCTTCTTTGAGACAAGGTCTCTCTCGAACTCATCTAATAGGCTAGACTGCCTGGTCAGGGAGGCTGAGGATCCTCCTGTCTCTGCCTCCACAGTGCTGGAACTACTCGTATGCACCACCATACCTGGCTGGCTTTTTTTTTTTTTTTTTGGTGGGCTCTGGGACCAATTCGGGGGGGGGGTGACCATTGTTCTTTGAGGAAGTGCATAGCAAATACACACCCAAGGCTTACTGTGAAAATGGGAGGGGACTGCTGCCAACTCTTTGTAGTTCCCAGAAAGGCCACTAGATTTTCTTAGAATTAGAAATATTTTACACAGGTAAACGGTTTGGCAATGCCCACATGATTTTTATATAAATTATTTTTTTGAGATTGTGGTTATATCCTTTCCCCCTTCCCTTTCCTTCCCAACTGTCCTATCTGTCCTTACTCTTTTTTCAAATTCATGGCCTCTTGTTTCATTAATTGTTCTTATACACACACACACACACACACACACACACACACTCATGGACCTTAGAACTCTTTCAGCAAAACCTTTGTTAGAGGAAACCTCCTGATCTTGGACCTTCAAAATAAATCTGTTATAATGCTACCTACCCATATGTATTGTTACATTAACATTATAAAAATTACAAGCTTGATGGTATTAAATTTGGCTTACTATTTGTGATTTGAGAAAACCAAGTCATAAATTGTGGATCCTTATTTACTAATAGAGCCCATACAGCATTGTAATGAAGTTATTACCATTGCAAGTCCACTAAGAGTCCGACAGCTAGGCCTCTAGAGACAAGCTCAGCACAGGTCTCTACAGAACAATGTCCTTACTCTGCAGCCTTGGAAAGTGCACTTTTTGATTACTTTAGTGAACCATGCTCTCTCAAGCCAAAGCTTTGAACATGTATTATTCAGAGTTCTCTAGAGGAAATGTGTGTGTGTGTGTGTGTGTGTGTGTACACATATACTCCACTCAGGAAGAAACAAGACTCCACAAACTTGCTGGCTCTCTCTTCCTTATACTTTTGTTCTGTCCCAGCTTCCCTCCTACCTTAACTGCTGTCCCTCATGCCAGCTGTCTCTGGAAATGCCTTCACTGGAACACCCAGAAGTGTGCTTTCATAACCTCCGAGGCCTTTCTCAGTCAACTTGGCAGTCAAGACCAACCAATCATCTCAGTGCACGCTGTCTCACCTGCCCAGGAGACCTTGTCCCACTGCTCTGCTGACACCCGAGCTGTACCTAGTCACAGCTCCCCACAGAGGCATCTCATGATTTTCTACATCGGTTACGTGCCCTTGGCTTTTCCCACACATTTAATGTTTCCCTCTCCTGGTTGATTACCAACTCCAGGAGGCTCTGGGTCCTTTCTACCCTGTTCACTGTTGAAACAGGAAGTGCAGGTATGGAATAGTCTTAGTTCCCTTATTATGCCAGGGGAGAAAAAGGGTGCTGGGGGCAGGGGGATGTGAGAATAAGATTAACAGCTAATGTACATTAAGTAATTTCTGTGTCAGGCACTAGGCTCAGAAGATTGGCCCTGCAAATCATAGCAGGCCACAGCTGCTATTCAAAAACTTACTTATTATCTTATTTGAGCCAAAACACAAATCATTGGTAAAGCATATCTACATTCTGAAAATAGAAATGAGGAAACGAGAGAAAAGAACAATTGGAGACAAAATTGGAGACAGAGGAAGCCTTAAAGATGTGGCATTTCTTCTTTATCTTGTTCATCACGATGCTAATTCAACTGTAAGCTTTCAGCTGTGTTTTACACCTGAATGTCGAATATAAAGACCTAGGGTTTGGGGGTTTTTTTTTTTGGAAATACTGAGATAATTGGGACTCTTTCTACTACTTCCAACAGGAATGCAATACACAGGTCCAGCTAGAAGCTCCTGTGCTAACCACTGTGAGCTGCAGCCATTATCACAAATAGTGTGTGGTACCTTCGAGTCTCCAGCCCTCCAAAACTCTCGGAAACTTAACTGCTTACATGTGCTCCTATCTTTTCCCTTCTAAATCAGCAAATGCCTGGCAGTGGTGGTGCATGCCTTTAATACCAGCACTCAGAGACAGAACTCTGTGAGTTCCGGGCCAGTCTGGTATACAGAGTGAGTTCCAGAAAACCAAACCAAAACAAGTCAAAACCTAAGTACCTAAATACTCTCATTACTCAAAGTAATGAGCCTAACACATTTTTGTGCTGTGTGAGGTAAGAGAAACTGAGATAAGTGTTTCCAAATGACTTTTGCTCACCCTTTCTGAAGCTTCATTGTTTGACAGCCCACCCCCATTCTAACACCATCTTGGCCATAGCACTGAGCCCTGAGATAACAATGATTAAGCCCAGATTCCTGAGTAAGAGATGAAATATTCTAGATTTGTTTTGTTATGGTAGAAAGAAAAGTTTGTCCCTGACTCTACGAGCGACAAACATAAAAGGAGGATGATTTTTTTAAAGTGTGTTCACTTTTGGCCCTTTTAAAAATATTTTTCAGTTTTTGAAATTAAAATATAAGTACATCATTCCCCTTTCAAACCCTTCCTTTTTCAAACCCTCCCAGGTACCTCCCCTTGCTCTCTTTCAAATCCATGGCCTTTTTATTTTATTTTTTGTTCAGAGTTCTTATCACTCAACACATTGCAGTTCTTAACTCATTAATACAGAAATTAGCTGTATAGAGGAGACCCCTTATCCCTTGGAAGCAACAAGTGGCAATGATGCCTGGCAAGTAAAAAGACCCAGCCATTCTGTCTGGCCACCTCTCTATCTGGGGAGAAGGAACAGAAGCATGTCTTTTTCTATGTCCTAAAGGTCTTATTAGACAAGTCTTCTTTGCTTGGTTAGAACTAGGATATTTTCCAAGGTTATGAAAGGTACTAGTTCCCTGATTTTTTTCTCAGGCTGTCATTTGTACATGGAAAGGCTATTGATTTTTGTGTGTTGATTTTGTATCCTGCCATTTTGCTGAAAGTGTTTATCAGCTGTAGAAGTTTCCTGATAGAATTTTTAAGGTTCATTTATGTACACCATCATATCATCTGCAAATAAACACACTTTGACTTCTTCCTTTCCCATTCATACTCCCCTGGATCTACTTCAGTTGTCTTATTGTCTAAGTTAAGACTTCAAGGACTATATAGAATAGATATAAAGAGAGTGGAAGTCCTTGTCTTGTTCCTGATTTCAGCCTAAATATTTTGAGTTCCTCTCTGTTTAGGTTAATGTTGGCTGTGGGCTTACAGTAAATTGCCTTTATAATGTCAAGGATATCCCTTGTTTCCCTAATCTAGTCTCTAGACTTTTATTATGAAAGGAATTTGAATTTTATCAAAGTTTTTTTTCTGCATAGAGTGTGTGTGTGTGTGTGTGTGTGTGTTCCTAAATATATAAATACAATCTGCTCAATCTGTATAATGTTGCTTGTATGTATATGTCTCCAGGGGTAACCATTTACTATGTTAACATAGACAACACAGAGACAGGGGGGAGGAAGGGAGGGAAGGAGGGAGAGAGAGAAGGAGAGGGGGGGAGGGAAGGAAGGAGAGAGAGCAAGAGGGGGAGGGAAGGTGGAGAGAGAGAGAGAGAGAGAGAGAGAGAGAGAGGAACATAGAACATGGGATTATTATGGGTTATTTCCGAGCTAGGAAATAACCTATCTACTATTAAGCAATTCCAAATGGTCAGTTCTATGTTTCTGAGACAGGGTCTTATTATATAGCAACAACCTATGCCCTTAATCCCACAATCCTGCCTCAGGCTCTCAAGTGTTAGGATGACAGGTGTGTGCCATTGCACCAGACTCAACAGAGGGATTTTTCTAACAGAAGCTGGTCCTAGACGGGGAGTGCGACACAGCTTCCACCTCTCTATTTTATAAGGACACCTTGTGGAGTGGTGAGAGACACCATAAAGCATGAGCAGGGAGCTTGGGAAATTCTCAGGAAGCCACAGAAGTAGCTGTGGAGAAGTAAGTGTAAGTAGAGCATAAATTCTAAACCAGCTGGTGTTTCCATAGTGTGCGAGCCCTTCATCGCCACATGGTAATAACTTCAGGCATGTAAATGAACAAAGAGAATTTGAATGGAAGAAATCAGAGAGCTACACTGAACTCATACGACCCACTGAAGAAAGATGGTTGTGGATCCGGATAATCTGTCTTCCAGAGTGATGTTTGAAGCCTCTGACAAAGTCAGTGATAGGTTACGGAACTTGCATGTCCATGGCATATTCCTGGGGCCCAGTTTCTACCTGGAGGCAAAAAAATGTTCCTGTGTCCAGAATAAGACATGGGGAGTAAAAATGTTGAGTAGAAGGTATATGCATCATGGAGTGTTATAAACCAAGTAAGTGAAGAGAACACACAGACATGTTAATCACCCCAATAAATAAAAATATGTTCATGTCTTAACAGCTGATGAGGTGTCTTGTACAAAATGATTCAGATGGTATATGTCCAATGACTCCAATAGAAACACACGCAACTGATAACAACTGAAACCCTGAAGAAGCTACTGGAATTCCTTGGGATGGGAGGAGAAGGAGTCACCAAGGAATCCATCACTAAAGCTTTTTGTCCCCTTTCAAGAAAATTTAATATCTAAGACTTCAAGCATGGTCTGTTCAACTTCTAAGGGAGTAGAGGGTGCTGGCTAAATGAATACTCCTTGGATAAGGTCATATTTGCCTCTCTTTAGGAAAATCTGGAAGACTTTAGGTGATGTAGAATTGCAATTCCCAGAGTCCAGTGGATACATTCCTGTTGACTCACCAGGGAAACCTAGAAAACTAGACCACACTGGCCAACTGCTTGGGGCTGTCATCCAGCTCAGTCATTCTGTAAAGCAATCAACAGACAAATGTGCCCTTGGGGCTGGAATGTAGAACCCGGTGGGTGGCCTGGATGGGAATGTGGTCTTTGCAGCAGAAAGACAAGAGATGAAGTTTTGGCTATGAGAAGCTTCTGAAAGAGGTGCTCAAACTCCAGGGGGAAAGGCCAGTCCACATCAAGACTTCATAATCAACAAAGAGCATCTACCTAGGTGCCAGCCTTGGCTTTGTTAAGGGAAGCACTAATTACTATAGGCAATGTGTTATGGTACAATACACAATATGAAAAAATACAAAGGGAAATAAATACTTCAAAGGTGTGAGTAACAAAACCTGCACAAGTAGTGACTTAAGCTTGTTAAAGTATTTTCACACAAATGATTGTGTCGAATCCTCATAGCTCCAAGGGTAAAAGTAGACATCCTGTCATTACTGTTGTGCCCACCTTCCAGGCTTATTGTGAGACTAGACATGAGACAGTAAATGAAAATATCCTTCCACACCAGAGAGAGCCGACCTGGCACCTCTGCTCTACACACAGAGGTCCATTCATAAGGAGCCCCCCACCACACACACACACACACACACACACACACACACACACACACACACACACACACGATTAGACGGTTGCCACCTCAGACCATCAGACATCTTTGTCACCAAATGACTCATTCCATCTTTGTAATATTTGTGGTCATCTATTCCAATTAAAGTTTGCATTTCTGGGATGCTCATTTGCCACAAGAAAGCTGCTTTGCTTCCTCTGTCCTTAGTTCTATCCTTCCTGTCCAATTGCTCTCCTGAAACAGCTGCACTTTAGTCTCACTGCTCGATCCTCTGGTATTTATGTGCCTTCACACTGTCAGGGAGCAATCACCGAGTTTTTCATTACCAAGAATGGCTTCACACTGTCCCAACTGATTCTATAACTCTGGCGACTAAGACTCGAGGATGAGTTCAGAAGAAGGAACAGAAATGCTACAGAAGAGGAGGAAGTCTGCTGTGAGGTTGTCTCTCAGAGAAATGTCAAAAGCTCCATCCATGAAGTCTCACCAACATGGCTGCCTAGCAACAACTAAAGAAAAAAGGGCCATGGATTTGAAAGAAAGCAAGGCAGGATATGCGGGAAAGTTGGGGGAGAGAAAAGAGGGAGGGAAATTATGTAATTATATTATAATCTCAAAATTATAATTTAAATTTTTAAATTATGAATTCAAAAATACAAAGAATGGCTCGCACCCAAAATCACAAGTACAAATTACCTAATTCTTTGCTACAGTTCTCTCCTGACTGCCCATGCCCACACTCACTCTTAACACTCATGGGATTCCCCCCAACTTCCTGTTTTCATTTCCTGAATCTATCAGTCATTCCTGAACGTCATTGGATATCTGAAATAGTCACTTCCCAACACTCTCAAATCCACCTGTGTATCTCAATATTGCATTTATGTAGCAAACTCTCACCACAAGAACAAAGCTATTTTGGAAACTAGAAGGGTGAGCAGTGAGCCAAATGTTATCCATCCAGATAAGAACAAAATCTGGTGTCTTACCTCTGGACTTGGTACTTTACCAATTCTATTCTCTACTCCCCTAGGTAAGTGTTGTAAACTTACTGGTTTGAATAGGCTAAGAATAGATGTCTATCTCTACTGAGGAACCTTATGAAGGTTTGTCCTTTTGTTTTACATAGACAATATAATTTCTTCATTTCAAGAGCTGATGTTTCAAGAAGAGGAAAAGTAGAGGCTGACAATGTCTTAAGAGTGATCTCTCAAGATTTCCCCATTCCCATGAGATCAGTAACTTGAGACATTCTCAAGGCTTATCCAGCATTATATTAGTTACAGAGGTTCACCTACCTTAGATGACTATTATGCAAGGAATTCAGATCCTTACACAAGCCAGAGTTCTCCTCTAAGCATCATGAAAACTTCTAGTCAATATTTCCACACTGTCTAAAAAGTACCTCAAAATCACATGCTCAGCTGGAGAGATAAGTATTTGGTGCACAAGCATGAGCACCTGAGTTCAAATCCCCAGGACCATGAAAACCCTGACATAGTAATCTCAATGCATCTGTAATTGCAATGTTCTTAAAATGATATGGAAGGGGGAAAAGAAAAAGAATTGACCTGAAGGGACACAGTCAACAGTTCTCTGCACCCAAATCCTGTGGGAGGGAGAGCTAAACCTTGAGAGGGACAGAAATGCCTAGGAAGCCAGAAGAGACTACACTCTGCCCACATTTCTGACTCCAGAGGAAAACACCTAACTCCATCTGGGACCGAGATGCACGGGGGCTCCGGGAAAAGGCAGCACAGGACCTCCTGGTTGCCGCCCTCACGGAGAGCTCAAAAGCAGCCCCTCACGAACAACTTGAGCCATGGGACCACAGGTAAGACCAACTTTTCTGCTCCAAGAGACCTGCCTGGTGGACTCAGTAAACAGGCCCACAGCAACAGCTGAAGACCAGTAGACAGGAAAGACTACACGCCCGAAAGCAGAACACTCTGTTCCCATAACTGGCTGAAAGAAAACAGGAAAACAGGTCTACAGCACCCCTGACACACAGGCCTATAGGACAGTCTACCCACTGTCAGAAATAGCAGAACAAGGAAACACCAGAGAAAACCTGATGGCGAGAGGCAAGTGCAGGAACTCAAGCAACAGAAAGCAAGACTACATGGCATCGTCGGAGCCCAATTCTCCCTCCAAACAAAACACTGAATATCCAAACACACCAGAAAAGCAAGATCTAGATTTAAAATCATATTTGATCATGATGCTGGAGGACTTCAAGAAAGACATGAAGAACTCCATTACAGAAAGGCAGGAAAACACAAATAAACAGGTAGAAGCCTATAGAGAGGAATCACAAAAATCCCTAAAAGAATTCCAGGAAAACACAATCAAACAGTTGAAGGAATTAAGAATGGAAACAGAAGCAATAAAGAAAGAACACGGGGAAACAACCCTGGATGAACTCTCAATCCTAAATATCTATGCTTCAAATACAGGGCACCTACATACATAAAAGAAACCTTACTAAAGCTCAAAACACACATTGCACCTCACACATTAATAGTAGGAGATTTCAACACCCAACTCTCATCAATGGACAGATCATGGAAACAGAAATTAAACAGAGACAATAGACAGACTAAGAGAAATCATGAACCAAATGGACTTAACAGATATTTATAGAACATTCTATCCTAAAGCAAAAGGATATACCTTCTTCTCACCACCTCATGGTACTTTCTCCAAAATTGACCATATAATTGGTCAAAAAACAGGCCTCAACAGGTACAGAAAGATAGAAATAATCCCATGCGTGCTATCAGACCACCACGGCCTAAAGCTGGTCTTCAATAACAATAAGGGAAGAACGCCCACATATACGTGGAAGTTGAACAATGCTCTACTCAATGATAACCTGGTCAAGGAAGAAATAAAGAAAGAAATTAAAGACTTCTTAGAATTTAATGAAAATGAAGGTACAACATACCCAAACTCATGGGACACAATGAAAGCTGTGCTAAGAGGAAAATTCATAGCCCTGAGTGCCTTCAGAAAGAAACAGGAGAGAGCATATGTCAGCAGCTTGACAGCACACCTAAAAGCTCTAGAACAAAAAGAAGCAAATACACCCAGGAGGAGTAGAAGGCAGGAAATAATCAAACTCAGAGCTGAAATCAACCAAGTAGAAACAAAAAGGACCATAGAAAGAATCAACAGAACCAAAAGTTGGTTCTTTGAGAAAATCAACAAGATAGATAAACCCTGAGCCAGACTAACGAGAGGACACAGAGAGTATGTCCAAATTAAAAAATCAGAAATGAAAAGGGAGACATAACTACAGAATCCGAGGAAATTCAAAAAATCAGATCCTACTACAAAAGCCTATATTCAACAAAACATGAAAATCGGGAAGAAATGGACAATTTCCTAGACAGATACCAGGTACCAAAGTTAAATCAGGAACAGATAAACCAGTTAAACAACCCCATAACTCCTAAGGAAATAGAAGCAGTCATTAAAGGTCTCCCAACCAAAAAGAGCCCAGGTCCATTCGGGTTTAGTGCAGAATTCTATCAGACCTTCATAGAAGACCTCATACCAATACTATCCAAAATATTCCACAAAATTGAAACAGATGGAGCACTACCGAATTCCCTCTATGAGGCCACAATTACTGTTATACCTAAACCACACAAAGACCCAACAAAGAAAGGGAACTTCAGACCAATTTCCCTTACAAATATTGACGCAAAAATGCTCAATAAAATTCTGGCAAACTGAATCCAAGAGCACATCAAAACAATCATCTACCATGATCAAGTAGGCATGATCATGCATCCCTACATGCCAGGGATGGTTTAATATATGGAAAACCATCACCTTAATCCATTATATAAACAAACTGAAAGAACAAAACCACATGATCATTTCATTAGATGATAAGCATTTGACAAAATTCAACACCCCTTCATGATAAAGGTCCTGGAAAGTATAGGAATTCAAGGCCCATACCTAAACATAGTAAAAGCCATATACAGCAAACAAGTCACTAACATTAAACTAAATGGAGAGAAACTTGAAGCAATCCCACTAAAATCAGGAACTAGACAAGGCTGCCCACTCTCTCCCTCCACATCAAACCAGATACACTCAAACTAATAGAAGAAAAAGTGGGGAAGCATCTCGAACACATGGGCACTGCAGAAAATTTCCTGAACAAAACACCAATGACTTATGCTCTAAGATCAAGAATCGACAAGTGGGATCTCATAAAACTGCAAAGCTTCTGTAAGGCAAAGTACACTGTGGTTAGGACAAAACGGCTACCAACAGATTGGGAAAAGATCTTTACCAATCCTACAACAGATAGAGGGCTTATATCCAAAATATACAAAGAACTCAAGTTAGACCGCAGGGAGACAAATAACCCTATTTAAAAATGGGGTTCAGAACTAAACAAAGAATTCACCGCTGAGGAATGCCGAATGGCTGAGAAACACCTAAAGAAATGTTCAACATCTTTAATCATAAGGGAAATGCAAATCAAAACAACCTGAGATTTCACCTCACATCAGTGAGAATGGCTAAGATCAAAAACTCAGGTGACAGCAGATGCTGGTGAGGATGTGGAGAAAGAGGAACACTCCTCCATTGTTGGTGGGATTGCAGACTGGTACAACCATTCTGGAAATCAGTCTGGAAGTTCCTCAGAAAATTGGACATTGAACTACCTGAGGACCCAGCTATACCTCTCCTGGGCATACACCCAAAAGATGCCCCAACATATAACAAAGACATGTGCTCCACTATGCTCATAGCAGCCTTACTCATAATAGCCAGATACTGGAAAGAACCCAGATGCCCTTCAACAGAGGAATGGATACAGAAAATGTGGTACATCTACGCAATGGAATATTACTCAGCTATCAAAAACAGTGACTTTATGAAATTCATAGGCAAATGGATGGAACTGGAAAATATCATCCTGAGTGAGCTAACCCAATCACAGAAAAACACACATGGTAGTCACTCATTGATAAGTGGCTATTAGCCCAAATGCTTGAATTACCCTAGATGCCCAGAATACATGAAACTCAAAAAGGATGACCAAAATGCGAATGTTTCACTCCTTCTTTAAAAGGGGAACAAGAATACCCTTGGGAGGGCATAGGGAGGCAAAATTTAGAACAGAAGCAGAAGGAACACCCATTCAGAGCCTGCCGCATATGTGGCCCATACATATACAGCCACCCAATTAGACAAGATGGATGAAGCAAAGAAGTGCAGGCTGACAGGAGCCGGATGTAGATCTCTCCTGAGAGACACAGCCAGAACACAGCAAATACAGAGGCGAATGCCAGCAGCAAACCACTGAACTGACAATAGGACCCCCGTTGAAGGAATCAGAGAAAGGACTGAAAGAGCTTGAAGGGGCTCGAGACTCCATATGAACAACAATGCCAAGCAACCAGAACTTCCAGGGACTAAGCCACTACCCAAGACTATACATGGGTAGTGTATAGGTATTCATAGGTAGCAACGAATAGCCTAGTAAAAGCACCAGTGGAAGGGGAAGCCCTTGGTCCTGTCAAGACTGAACCCCCAGTGAACGTGATTGTTGGGGGGAGGGCAACAGCCACATAGAAGGGGAGGGTTAGTGGTTAGGGGGATGTTGGCCTGGAAACCGGGAAGGGGAATAACAATCGAAATGTAAATAAGAAATACTCATGTTAATAAAGATAAAAAAAAAAAGAATCACTGGGAGCTCACTGGCCTACCCAGCATCGAAAACAGACTCTCTATCTGGTAGTAGGCAAGGAGCAGTACTCGAGGTTTTTTCCTATCTACATGGTATCAACCCTCACTTGTACCCATACATAAATGAAAGCACATGCAAAGTTGGGGGGAAAAAAGCCATAATTAGTCTTCCCTTTTCTATCTCTACCGCTCTCTCTCTTTCACATATAGATGATTGAATGTGCACACACACACACACACACACACACACACACACACACACACACACACACACACACAGAGCACACCTTCTCTTATCTTCCCTGCACTAAAACACCACCCAAGTTCAAGTCCTTGAGATAGAAGCCTGGTATCATCCTTGCCCCCTCCCTCTGCCTCACCCAAACCATCAAGTATATCTACCCACATTACCTCCTAATCTCAAAAGTCCAATCCCTTTTCCCTGTTCCAATTGTGAACACTGACCTGTTCAAATGAGGAAATTAAAGCTGCAGGAGGTCAGGAGATTGCATAATATCATAAACTAGGAAGTGGCCAAGCCAATTCAGATACCCAGCTGCCTCTTCAAAACCTATATTTGAAATTAAAAATATTTGCCTCACTTGGGGCAGAATTTTTAGGTCGGACACACCACTAAGAAACACAAAGGAGAATGTGGCACAGAAGGGCGGCCGGGAAGATTCCCACAGCCAGATAAGGAAGTGTCATCATCATCTAGCACCAAGTCACAAGTGATACAGCCCCAAGCCCAGATGGGTTTTTTTTTTTCTTCTTAAAAAAGAAAAAGCACAAGATATCACTACATCCAGATCCAAATATGATGCCAGTCTAAATGTACTTCAAATAGATCACAACCTATCTTCCATATGAACTAGGATCAGAAATGCACCCCTGGGCATGCACCATGCATACATGCAAAATGCATCCATGTGATTAAAAATATGTAAGGATACCAGAGAACTCTCCTGAAATTCATCCCCTAGTAAAGAGTTTATTTTCATTTAATTAGAGCCATTTGTAGCATATAGCTATCACTGTGACAAAAAAAAAAAAAAAAACCCTCATGAAACACAGACATCCTGGTGGGGAACAAGTTGGTCGGTGCTCATGGGGACTTGCGGTGCTCATGGGGACTTGCAGTGGTCGTATCTCACAACACTGGGGCACTCAAAGCTCTCACTGCTATCTCCCAGGAAAGCGCTGTTGGCTGGGACCAAGTGTTCAAGGTCATGAGCCTGTGGGGGACATTCACCTTCAGAGAATGAGAAAGGGCTTCTCTGTAAATGAGCTACTCTTCGGGTTCGGAGTAATGAGGGTGACGGAATAAGCATAGCTAACATTTCTGAACATTTACTAAAGATCTGCACAGGACTTAATTTTATGCACCTCAATAAATTCAGTCTCCACCGTAAAAGAGACTGCTACTATCTCCCATTTCTAGAAAGAAAGCTGACGCATTAGAGGGAAATGACCATAGCCATACATCTTATACACAATTAAATGGATAGCCGTACCTAATCTTAAAAAAATAGAAAGAGGGGTTGGGGATTTAGCTCAGTGGTAGAGCGCTTGCCTAGGAAGCACAAGGCCCTAGGTTAGGTCCCCAGCTCCAAAAAAAAGAACCCCCCCAAAAAAATAGAAAGAAAAGATAGTCATTATACAATTTTTATTCCAAATAAAGTACCCTTTTAACATAGGATGGCTTTTCCCCCAGTGAGAAAATGATGTCAACAGATGAGTCTTTGTAACTGACAGTCTTGATTAAGCATTTGTAAGCATAAATCAAGATGTGTTTTTTAAAAACAAAATTAACCTGTTAGTAGACAGAAACTTTTTAAAGATGTTCCTTTTTAAATTTATTTGAGTATGAGGATTGTTTTGCCTGCACGTGTGTGTGTGGTGTGTGTGTGTGTGTGGTGTGTGTGTGTGTGTGTGTTTTTAAGGACTGGAGAGGTGGCTCTGCAGTTAGGAGCACTTACTGGTCTTCCATAGAAGATCAATTCTCAGCACCCACACTGTGGCTCACAACCATCTATAACTCCAGTCCAAGGGAACTCAGCACTGTCCCCTGGCCTCCAGGGTCACTGCATGTATATGGTAGACAGAACAACCATACACATAAAATAAAAATAAAAAGGATTAAGAAGAAAACGTGTTTCACTTCCATCTCACATATAAATTATAATACAAGTCTCTCCAAAGTTTTGCTCTTGAGGTCACTATAGTGACCAGAAAGGTCATTATAAAAGGTCATTAACTTGCATTCTGGAGGAAGTTCAGCAAGCAGAGCTGCAGGCAGACCCTGGGTAAACAAGACATGTGAGGCAACTATTCTGTCTTTAAGGCAGTCTGTCTGTTACCACAGATAACACGATTTATACTGAGTAATCAATCGATTTGTTTATAGCTTAACTTGCTTATATAGCAGTTGTATTGAAAACTCCAGGAGGAAATACAGACTCAAATGCCGAAAAGTCTTTCTGAACAAAATACTTCTATTTGTCTTCCTGTAGCATCCGTAAGTACGCATTTCTCTCTGAACATCTCTCTCCCGCATCTCTTCTCCTTCTCCTCCTGCTCCCTCCCCCTATCCACTCACGACTCACCTACCCCCTGACCCCCAGCTTTGCTACGGAGCCCAGACTGACCTAGAACTCACAATCCTCACACTAGTTTCAGTAATGAGATTCTAGTCATGTGCCGCACTTGACTTCTGCATTCTTTTTTATACTTCTGTGTTGGTGGTGGGATTCATTGTGAAAACAAAGGAAAAATGACCATAAGGAGAAATGGACATTTTGTAAACATCCATCAAAATGGACGTGCTTTGAAACTTTCATAAGAATTGCATAAAAATAGTTATTTTTAGAATGCTTTTATGATCTTATGTTTACCTGCATGTGTGTCTGTGTACCACATATGTGCCCGGTACCCATGGAGACCAGAAGAGCATTGGTCCTCTGGAACTGGAGTTCCAGATAATTGTGAGCCATGTCCTCTGGAATAACCAGTGTGTGCTCGGACCACTGAATCATCTCTTCAGGCCTAAGAGTAAAATCTGAGATCTACAGAGGGGTGGAACAAATTGAATCTATTTTATATACCAAGTCACCTATGCTAATTTTATGGTAAGTTGACCCAAGTTCAAGTCCTCTGGGAGGAGGGAACCTCAGCTGAGAAGTTGCCTCCATAATCCAGATCCAGCTGTAGGCAGATCTTTAGGGCATCTTCTTAATTAGTGATTGATGTGGATGGGCTCTGCCAAGGGGCCCAGGTTCAATTCCCAGCACCCACATGGCAAGTCATATTGCCTACAACCCTGGTTCTGGGGGATCTAACTCCCTCACACAGACATATGCAGGCAAAACACCAATGCATATAAAATGAAAATAAATAAACTATTCTTTTTAAAGATTTATTTAATGTATATGAGTATACCGTAACTGTCTTCAGACACACCAGAAGAGGGTAGTGGATCCCATTACAGATGGCTGTGAGCCACCATGTGGGCATTGAACTCAGAACCTCTGGAAGAGCAGTCAGTGCACGTAACTGCTGAACCATCTCTCCAGCCCCAAATAAACTATTCTTAAAATTAACATGATAGTTGACAAATAGACTGATATTTCAAGTATGAAATATTGTAGCACAAATTATCTACATGTGGTAGTGCTCCCCTTGGCCTGGTGGACCTGAGTGCTATAAGGAAAACTGAGCAGGCCAGTAAGCAGTATTCTTTTAGGACCCCTGCAGCAACTCCTAACTCCAGGTTTCTGCTCTGTTTGATTTCCTGTCCTGACTCTTCAATGGTGAACAATGATGCAGAAACATATGCAGAATAAGCCCTTTCCTCCACAAATTGCTTTGGGTCATGGTGTTTCATTATAGCAATAGAAACTCTAGAGACCATCTTTCTAGAACTGTATCTTTTTGTCTTCCTAAATGTGTCAAAATGCCTCTTTTTACTTGGGACCGACTGCATTTACCTCTATCCAGTGTTTCAAAACATTAAACTGATTATGATAAAGAGCATGAGCTTGCAAAATGATGTTTCCACTAAATAATACATGCATATAAACATGTATTTGTAAAATTAGCATACTGTACCTGGGTGTCTGCTGTCAAGAGGCTGAAAGTGCTATGGTAGAAATCGTAGAAAACAGTTCTAGCATTCCTGTGCAGTGAAGAATTCATGGCTCTGCTAGACAACTTAGAAGTTATTTTCTGGAAAGGAGTTGAAAGTCTTTCTCAATTGAGCAAATATTTTTCGTTGTCTTCCATTTTATCAAAGTAATCCATGTACATGTGGGAAACTATTTACAACCTCACAGTAAAAAGGGCATTCGCCTCTTTGGGGCTAGGTAATTGTAGAATCAAAATAATTTATCATTTGGGAAGGGTGAGAAAAAATGACAAAATCTAGAATTTTGGCGAACATATACACCAGAGACTCCTTGACTGTGATGAAGGGTGGGGGTGGAGAACAACCTTCCAACGGATGGGGAATGACAGATCGGGGGACTGATCTGGGCATAGAAAGTCACACATTGAAGTGAAGATGTGGAGTGGAAATGTTGTGAATTCTCCATGGATTAAGCTATGGAGAAATTTACTCCAGGGTGTGGCAGTCACTAGTGCACAGAGAGTATTCAAGGGTACTGAAGTGCTAGTATCTCGGGAGAACAGAGATGCTGACATCAGTAACAGGTAAAGAGTTCAGTCTAACAAAAATAAGCCAAGAAAGAGACTGCGGCAAGAGAGCCAGGAGGAGGTGATGACAGAAATGCTGGTCAACTGTACTGATCTGCCTCCCTACTCACCATATAACCTCACCCCTCTGCTACTTCCTCCTGTGCCTTGGAGACACTCAGAGCTGCCCTCCGCCATCTCACAGCCCATTTTGCTGCTACTATTCTTTTTGCATGGGAACTTCCTCTCCTGTATAAGTTCTATACAGCCTTCAAAACAGAGCAAGAAGCCCATTATTTAACATTGCATGTCCCAATTCCATACATCATTAAGACATTACACTGTTATGCCACACTGAAACACACGCACACATGTGCAGATGCCCACACTTGTATACACAAGCATTCTCTTCATCCTGTGTGTCACAATCACACTCTTTTACAGGCCTTGTGAGTCACTCAAGTGCCGAAATGCAACAGGTGCTCAGTAAAGATTTTAAAGGTCACAGAAAAAAAAAAAAAAAACATGTAACTCTCAAAGAGCCAAAAATATCTTCAAAGGACAATTTATCATTTCAGAGTACTGATGACCATCCTGGGATTAGCCACACCTAATCCCAGGGAATTATTTATCTATTTTCCTACAACTCTGTAGAAATACAGAGAGTGGTAATTCTCAGGAATGAGTGTTTTCTTGTCACCTATTTTATGAATAGATAGAGAAAGAGGAAAAAGGAAAAAGCAGGGGGAGACATGAGCGACTCCGCTGTCACGTGCATTCACTGAGTGTGTATTAATGACTATTTAAAGAATCTTTAAACCAGGGCTGGAGAGATGGCTCAGCGGTTAAGAGCACTGACTTCCAGAGGCCCTCGCTTCCATTCCCAGCAACTACATGGTGGCTCACACCCATCTCTAACGGGATTCGATGCCCTCTTCTGTTGTGTCTAAAGAAAGTGAAAGTGTATTCACAATAAATAAATAAGTCTTTTGAAAAAGAGAGAAAAACTTTAAACCAATCCGTTTCCCAAAGTCTCAGGTATGGAAAAAGCAAGTTCATAGGTGGAGCAGCGACAGCAAGCCATGAACTTTACACTATAAATCTATCATGCGAAGCCTGCCGCGGTTTGACCCTTGGATCTTAGGAGTTGGTTGGCAGAACTGGAGCCAGCTGCTGAGAGTGGATTGTGAGCATAAGCAGCTTTTAAAGTAAAGTGGCAAAGATGGCTGATACATAACAAATCTGAGTTTAATCACAAAAAGAAGTCAGACAAGGTCCAACCTGAATTGCAGCCTGAGCTAGATCATGTGACACTTACATCATCCTAAACTAATAACTTGTCCTTTCACCACTTTGTTTAACTCATGAGTAAAACAAAGGGGGAAATAACTCTTTTATAACAATTCGATGAGTTATCATCAAAAGAAATTCCCAGCATCAGGTAGGCTTGCAATCAGAAGCAGCCACTAGCCTGTCTGCGGCCCATTTACCATCACCTCTCAACCATTTATAGTCTGACTTGGTACACAGTAAGCCTGTCCTGGATGTCATAAGTGCTCTAAATACACAGAGAAGCATCCCTTGTCTATGTGGTCAATAGTGTGTACTCTGAGACCACATCATGTACCAACTGTGTGACTCTGATGAAGTTAATTTATTTCCTTTAGCCCAGTTCCTGCATCTGTGAAGACTGAACAGTAATACCCCTGTCACAAAACCCTTGTGGGGATTTGTAAGGGACCAATGCATACCAATTGTTTGTCCTAAGCACAAACACAGGCTGATGCAAAGGTTATTATTTTTGTTGTATTGGTCTAAATAAACAAATGAGGGATTTGCAGGCTGACTAATGTCCAGAGCCAAAGCAGGAAGTTGGCCACAATCTAGGTGTTCTGAAAAGACAGCAAGTTCACACCCACAACATGTACCGTGGGAATCCTGATGTCTAGAAGGGCAACCTGGGCCTTCTACCTGCATTAAAGATTCAGCAGTATTCAGCCACAAGAGATTCTCCATTCTTCTGTAAAAATCTAAACCAAATCTCTTCTTTAAAAGTGTTAACTATGGTTTTATAGGAGGGAAAAGTCTTATGCTGTAATCCAGAATGCTCAGGAATTCATTATGTAGCCCAGGCTGATCTTAAATTTGAACAATCCTCCTGCCTCAGCCTCCCAGGTGTTCCATTACTTTTTGTTCATCCTATATTGCCACGAAAATGTAGCTGTTTCTAATTCTATTCTTTCATTTCATTCACTGAATGAGTGAGTATTCTGCTCTAGGGATTATGGAGGGCCTAGGTATAAAACAGGAAGTGACTCAGAGAGTCAGATATGGTCTATGTCTTCATGAAGCCACAGGGCAGCCTTAATAATTTCAAGAGCACTAAAAGAGGTGATTCTGGAGTTTATTTTCTATGGGTGAGAAACTATGAAAAATTTCAAGTTTTAATGAGAGGAGCAGTAGTAATTCTATTAAGGTCAGGAGTACACATTTACTGGAGAGTCAGAAATAAGAATCAGGTGATTCTCTTTATCTGGCTACCCTGCTTTGAGAACCATAGTCCTCACTTAAGCCCAAACTAAAGCAGATCTTATTTCAAATCACAGCTAGTGAATAAATAGTTAATGACCAGCCAGAGGATCTTAAAGACTTCAAGGCAGCATCTCAAGGGTAGCCGATGCACTCTCCTTTAATATGTAAGGCTGGTGATAAGACATACACGTGGTACATACGAGCTAAAAATTAGATCCTTGATAAGATGGATGAAGCAAAGAAGTGCAGGCTGATAGGAACCGGATGTAGATCTCTCCTGAGAGACACAGCCAGAATACAGCAAATACATAGGCAAATGCCAGAAGCAAACCACTGAACTGAGAACGGGATCCCCGGTGAAGGAATCAGAGAAAGGACTGAAAGAGCTTGAAGGGGCTCGAGATCCCATATGAACAACAATGCCAAGCAACCAGAGCTTCCAGGACTAAGCCACTACCCAAAGACTATACATGGACTGACCCTGGACTCTGACCTCATAGGTAGCAATGAATAGCCTAGTAAGATCACCAGTGGAAGGGGAAGCCCTTGGTCCTGCCAAGACTGAACCCCCAGTGAACATGATTGTTGGGGGGAGGGCGGTAATGGGGGGAAGATGGGGAGGGGAACACCCATATAGAAGGGGAGGGGGAGGGGTTGGGGGATGTTTGCCTGGAAACAGGGAAAGGGAATAACAATTGAAATGTAAATAAGAAATACCCAATTTAACAAAGATGGAGAAAAAAAATTAGATCCTGGGAGGTTTCAGTGTGAGTGCAATTATAAACTTCCCTAGTTGGGAGAAGTTTACTCTGGTCATTGACCAGGAGCACTGTATGGCTTTCCATTAAAATCCCCTAAGACTTCCTGGAAATTGGGGGCTGGGGGTTTCTAGGGGTTTGCTGCTATTATTGAGGAAGCTGTTTGTTCTGGAAATCAGACGCAGGTTATTATGAATTAGGGGATCCTTAAATAACTTACAGCTTCCTTGACATAAGAAGACAATGTCCAGGACTTAGGAGCCTTCCAGTGTACTGGTAGGAAGCTGCCAACTGCAGGTTCACAGCATTAGTTTAAAGAGGCTTTTACATAATTGTCTCTAGAGAGAGTTCTGACAAATTAGCAGATTGTTAAGCAAGTTCTTTCACAATAACTGCCCAGTGGAGTTAACTGGGGTTTACAAAAGTCACCAAGTCAATCCCAGATTTAACACATTTACGTTCATTTTCTAAGCATAACTCTTTGGGGATGGAAACGCTGTGAGCTCAAGTGTGGAACAGGATCCAACTCCCACCTAACGTGAAGAGGAAAAACAGAAAGCTATACAAAAATTAGAAAATGGTTCCTTTAGGTTTCAAAACCAAGAAAGAGAAACCTGAGGCTGCTCCTGGATACTAAGTAGAGAGCAGAGGCACAGAAAGACTCTCTCACACTCCGCCCAGCACGCCCCTCAAAGAAGGAAGATGAAGCAATTGCAGAGGCCACAAACCAGAGGAAGGACTGCACAGGAAGGGTGTGAGGCTCAAGGACCCCAATTAGGCAGAATGAACATCCAAGTGTTTCCTGCAGTCCTTCACGCGGGACCACATCCTGACTTCATTGGAAACCCAAAGAGAAAAGCTGCAAAATGTGAACAACTTTCAATTCTCTCTCTGATTTTCCCTTGTTAGAGACAACCTGACCCGCCTCCCTGAACACCTGCAGGGCAGACACTGGATCCAGCCGTTGCGAAGCCACTTCATGGGCGGTACCGGGTTTCCCAGCAAAATCTGACAAGCAGATTGACTTGAAAACTTGGATGAAACAAGACAGTGCCAGTAGTTGGGTGCCAAGGGCCTGGGGTGGTTATTAGAAGATGGTTACGTCCTCCAATTGTCTGCCTACAGACTCGGGACTGCCAGGAAAACTGCTCGTTCCCTGCTATGTCCCAAAGAACACTCCCAAGAGGCTCTTGCTGACAGGCTACTATCTGCCAAGTGGCTACACCAGGCACTGCTGGCCCAGGCACTGCTGGCAACAACTATGGTCAACGAAGAAGTTTCCCATCGGACTTCTCACTTTTATCTGGATTTAACCCACACTGCATCTGCAAGCGTCTTTGCGAAGGGAATCGCAACTAATCGGAACTTCTTTGGTAGCCAAGTTCTAGTACGAGTCACTCACATAGGATCCGAGAACTGTAAAAAGGGGGAACCATGGGAAAGGGTGGGAGGCTCCAGCTCTATTCCTAAAGAACTGAAAGTCCTTTAACCAACCAGGATGCTTTTCGGTTCTCCCTGTGAACCATAAAATGGGATGCTCTAAAATGTCACAAGGTTATAGAATCCTCAAAGAGATGGCCAAAATGCAGGCTTATATATACATGAATGCATGCTTAAACGTGTGTGTGTGTGTGTGTGTGTGTGTGTGTGTGTATTGTATATGTGTATATACATGCAACTTTAAATACATGTTTGAATGGCATAAAAATAAGACACAGACAGCAAGTATCTGGTTAAGTGCTTTGTACAATCTGAATATTTTATTCTTTTTAAGAATTTGCTTTTATATGTGAGGTTGTATGTCTCTCTGTCTCTCTGACTCTATCTCTCTCTCCCCCTGCCACCGCCTCGTGTGTGTGTGTGTGTGTGTGTGTGTGTGTGTGTGTGTGTGTGTGTGTACTACATATATGTGGACTGAAACTGAAGTTCCAAGTGCCTGTGAGTGGATGGATGGAACTGGAAAATATCATCCTGAGTGAGGTACCCCAAAAGGATATGCATGGTATGTACTCACTGATAAATGGATAGTAGCTAAAAATTACAGAATAGCTATGATACACCCCACAGACCCAAAGAAGTTAAATAATAATAAAGGCCCAAACAAGGATGCTTAAAGCACACTTAAAAGGAAAAACAAAATAGTCATAGGCAACAGAAAGAGGGAGGGAACTGGGTGTGAGAAGGAGGGAGAGGAGAATGGGGCGGGGGCAGGATCAAGTGAAGGGAGAGACAGGAGAGAGGCCCAGAGGGCCAGGAGGATGAATGGAGATCTGCAGCTGCTGGGGGTGGAGGGGGATTTCTAGGAAGTCCCAGAGACCTGGGGTAGGGGAGGCTCCTAGAAGTCAGGTGAACTTCACCAAGATGTCTAACAATGGAGACCTGAAACATGAAGAGGCCACCTCCTGTAGCCAGGCAGGATGGAGGGAGGAATAAGGACACCAATCCACCTACCAAACTTTTGACACCCAAGTTTTGTCTAAAAGGAATGTGGGGGGTGAAGCAGAGACTAAGGAAAGACCAACAAATAACCTACCCAACCTGAAACCCATTCAATGGGCAACCACCAATCTCTGACGTTATTAATAATACTTTGTTATGTTTGCAGACAGGAGCCTAGCATAACTGCTCTCTGAAAGGCTCTACCCAGCAGCTGACAGAAACAGATGTGGATACTTACTGCCAAGCATTGGATGGAGGTTGGGGACTCTTATAGAAGAGTTAGGGGAAAGATTGAAGGCCTTGACGATGATGGGAACCCCACAGGATGACCAACAGACTCAACTAACCTAGACCCCTGGGAGTTCTCAGAGACTGAACCACCAAAGAGCATACACAGGCTGGACCAAGGCCTCCAGCACATGTGTATCAGATGTGCAGCTCAGTCTTCATGGCTGCCTTGTCTGGTCTCAGTAGGAGAGGATGTGCCTATTCTGGCAACGACTTGATGTGCCAGGGTAGAGGATAACCAGGGGCCCCATCCTCTCAGAGGAGAAGGGGATAGGGAATAGCAGGAGGAACTCTATAAGAGGGAACCAGGAAGGCGAACAGTTTTGGGGGTGTAAATAAATCTTATTCTTAAAAAAAGACAAATATATATACATGTATATATATAATTTTAATGTATTGTAAAATTAGAGAAATCAATGCTTCAAGGTTTGCTTTTTATCTCTTAACTTTGAAGACTTGGTAGTTTCTTCAGAATCTGTCTGCTCATTTTGTTTCCATTTCGTGAAATGATGCTAAAACAACTTTGATGGGATCGCTTAGTATCTCTGCAGACTTTTAAACGGTCTGTGTTGTCTTTCCATTGATATCTTCTGTTGTCTTCCTCAGCTAAAAGTCAATAGTTTTCACTACTATACTTTTAATATTCATTTTTTAATATTCTGGATGCCTCTGAACTCTGTGCTTCCTCAAATTTTATGTCATCTTAGCATTACCTTTTCTACTTTTCAGAAATCATCTTTTTTTTTTTTTCAACAAGAGCAAATTGTCTGGCATCTTTACATAAGAGAAACCTCCTGTCAATCATGTTCTGTGTTTTGCTGAGAACATGGTCTCGGTTTGTGCGTGTTCCCATGTCGTGTATGCATGCATTCCTCTGTTTTCCTTCTGCTGATGCTGTTCTCATGCTTGTTGTCCAGTGAGTTCGACTCATGATTGGGAGAGTGGATTTCAGTTAGTCACTTCATAAACGGCCACACGTATGGTATATTTCAGTCTTACACAAGTCTTTTGCTTGTTCGGTTGTTAAAAAAAAAAAACGGCACTGATTTACATGATGGCTGAAGGGAGTTGCATTTCCTCTGACACTGTGCATCTGCTTTCCTTCCGTCTCACTGTCTGCACTATTTGTCATTGCTGGGTACTGGTGTGTAGACAATGAATACACACAGAGTAAATCAAGCAGGTGTCTGGGAGCCACCTGACTATTGGGAATGTGGGTGTTGAGAAGCAAACTCAGATCCTCTGCCAGAGCAGCAAGCAGTCAGTCACCAAGCCATCTCTCCAGACCCAAATCAGAGTATTTTAAAGAAAAAAAAAAAAAGCTTGAGGGGCTGAGGTAATTTTACTTTCCCCAGACCTAGCCATGGAATCTGCATAAGGCTGACTTTTAAATTTTAATACGTGGTACTAAAGTGCTAGTTATTACTGTTCAGCATAGACTATGCAATAGTCTATAAAGCACCTTCAGGGATTATTTTGTTTCCCTTTCCTCCAGGTCATAGGACCATGTATTATTTAACAGATGAGGGTCCGTCTTTCTCTTTTGCCCCCTCTTCAGGCTGTAGCTCTTTATGCCTTATCAGTAACAGTTGGCTGTTGTGCAGGCCGGCCTCTGTGTGGCCTCTTGTGAAAGAGCAGATGGTTACTGGAGGGTGGCCTACCGGGTGGGGGGTGGGGGGTGGGGGGGCAGTATGAGGAAAGAGCTCTAAGTGTAGAGGACAAAAGAAGCATCCCTTTGGGCCCTGCATACACTGCCTTCGAAGGGCTGTGTTTCTTTGCTTAATGCCACAGAGAGGTTTGCATTTATAAGAAACGTTCCCTAGTCTCCAGCCGTGTTCACTTAGCATGCAAATACATTTCATATATGGTGATAACCTGTGTGAGAACTTGCATTCAGTCAAGATTGTAATTTCCTGTCCCCAAGACACCTCATGTGGTTTCTAAGTAGTGGGACAGATAGCCCAGTTGTGTTCAAGGAAGAAGCTGTGACTGGGGCTAGCCTCATCTGTTTAACCACAGTGCTTGAGCCTAAAAAAGAAACACATAGCACTTAGCCCAGACATTAGAAATTATTTAGAAATACCATTGGGAGAGATTTAAACTCTAGAATGGGAGTGCTGACCCTTTAATAATAATAGATGGTAGACAATATTTGTTAAGGATCACAGAATAGCAAGCACAGTGCACACTTCCTGTCAGAATCACTTCATTGAAATCTTATAGCATCTTTATGAAGCAAGTACTGTCAACAATCCCATTTTCCTCTTAGGTCACTGTCAAAATAGCCAACAAAATGACAACAGAGGGAACACTGGAGGTTAGAGCAATGGAACATTTTCCAACCGCCCCTCCTCTGAATGCTCTCCCACAGACATTATCCCACCACTCGAGGCATTTACAAACTCCATTCATTTGTTCTCCTGCTGTCTAACAGGGATTAAAGACTGGCGAAATCCCACGAAACCATTTACAAAAAAAAAGGGGGGGGGAGATCTAAATAAGGAGTTGTGAATGATACTTAACTCAGGGGCCTTGAAAATGGCTGGCCTGCAGCTCTAAGGAAAACACACATTCAAATGATAAAAGAATGCAAATTCTACATGTCCCCTGAGGAGCTTTAACTGCCAGACCAAGCCCCGTGAACCAACAGGGGTAACTCCGAAGAGGGAAATTGTAGAGAAATGCATGTCAGGAGATAGCCAACAGGAACAGCAGCTTTGGCAGGTGTGATCTCTCTCCCTCCCCACCCCCTCTCTCTCTTCCCCCCTCCCTCTTTCCTGAAGTCTGCTCCAGCTGAGAGCTCCACATAAAGCATCAGTCTTGAAGACACACACTGGTGCTGACTGCTTAGACGGTGGGATATGTGTATTTGATGACAATACACATCGCTATAAAACAAGCTTCAGGGCAGGCGTTACAGTGTGAGAGGACAGAGGACACACGTTCTATGTGGGCCATAACTACCTCTCGGTTTCCCCATCTACAATCTAGTGCATTCAGGACAGTGTTGATCGTTGAGACGGAATGTTTTGGGAGATGTTAGATTTCTGGTGTACTTCGTTCAACAGTAGTTATTCTGTGCCAGAATACAAACAATCATGAATCGTGTTCACCTTATAACCATACTTATCATTCTTCTCATTTTAAAAATAACTATCTGGGACTGGAAAGGTAACTCAGTAGTTAAAAGCATTTGTTATTCTTCCAGGGGATCTGGGTTGGATTCCCAGCACCCACAGGTGGCTCACAACCATATGTTACTCCAGTTCTAGAGGATCCGATACTCTCTTCCAACCTTCGTGGGCACCAGGCATACATGTGGTATGGTCATACATGCAGGCAAAACACTCGTACACATAAAATAAAAATAAATACATTTTAAATAATAAAAACCATTTTTCTCATTGTTATTGTTCTTGTTTTTAAAACAGGTTCTTTTTTGAGTCTAAATAATAAGAAAATATATTATAAGGCAGGTAAGTAATTTCCTGTAAAATGGGACTTTTGGGGCTGGAGAGATGGCTCAGTGGTTAAGAGCACTGACTGCTCTTCCAGAGGTCCTGAGTTCAATTCCCAGCAACCACATGGTGGCTCACAACCATCTGTAATGGGATCCAATGCCCTCTTCTGGTGTGTCTGAAGACAGCAACAGTGTGTACTCACATATATAAAATAAATAAAATCTTTTTAAAAAGATCAGACTTTTGAAATGTATCCATGAAAGTGGGTCATTTAGCATTTTTTAAAATTTGAATGCCCAAAAGTGTTCCTGGAAGAATCAGGAAAATCATCCTAAAGAAACCTACGCTGGCAACTTTTGCCTTCCAACATTTTTCCAAGCCAAAGTGAAAATGTGGGTTAAACATTTCCTCTGACTCACTTGGCAGAAAAAGAAGTCCAGATGCCAAGAAGAATAGAAAAAAGGAATTTAAAAACTTGATAGGGAAGGAGACACAGAAAGGGGGCAAGTGAGAAAAAAAGCATACAATTTTCTCACTAAGCCATTTTCTAAAATGAGGACGAAATGGAAGGTGCTCTGGTACATTGGCCTTCACTGGTGAAGTGAAGCTTGAAAATAGAGTCTTAAAGTGACCTACTCACCAAGTCCCATTAATACTTGATGTCCTGTGTATAGAGCTGCTTAGAATTCATTTAGATACATGATAGTGATTGGAAATTATTCGACTGAAATTTTCGTCTCATATAATGCTTCCTGATTAGATTCCGCCCCCTCTACTCCTCAGTTTCCCCACCCCCATTCCCATCTAGATCCATTCTTTCTCTCTCAAACAGGCTACTAAGGGATAGCAGTAAAATAAAATAAGATGTAATGAGATAAAAGAAAAGCTAATACATTGAAGTAGGACGAAACAAGCAAATAGAAAGAAAGGAGCCCAAGAAAAGGTACAAGAAATGGATATAGATTTGGAAATCCACTCATTTGCGTACTGGGGAATCACATCGAAACACTAAACTGGAAGCCATAATTTACATGCAGAAGACCCACAGGGTATAAAGGGGTGTGTGTGTGTGTGTGTGTGTGTGTGTGTGTGTGTGTGTGTGTGTGTGTGTGTTGAAGTTAAATTAGAAATTAAAAAAAAAATTTTGAGAGTAAAATCTCCAAAATGACATTGTGAGTCACGGAACCTCCAATAACACCATTGAGTTCATTTTCTGTTGGCCATCTATTGCTTGAGAGTATTCTGTTTCCCAGTGCGACGCCCTTGGAGAACACTAAATTTCCATTTACAAGTGGCTGTGCAGCTTCTGGGTTAGGGATGGCGGCATGTACCCACTTTTCCTTTCAGCTCTGATGCAGATCCGGGCAGGCCCTGTGCATGCTGCCTCGGTCTCTGAGTTCATACGAGCTTCGTTCAGCTCATTTAGATGACCTTGTTCTCCTTGGTGTCCCCCTTCTCCTCTGACTCTTACAGTCTCTCTGCCTCCTCGTCCACAGGGTTCTCTGAGCTCTAAGTGGAAGGATTTGTTAGAGACATCCCATTTAAGGATGAGTGTTTCAAGGTTTCTCACTCTCTCCATATGGTCAGCCTGTGGATTTGTTCTGCTGCAGGAGGAAGCTTTTCTGATGATGGCTGAACAAGTCACTGACCTATGAGTATAGCAGGATGTCATTAGGAGTCATTTTTTTTTGTGACTTATTTTAGAACAGTAGCATTTGATTTTACCCTAGGCCCCTGGGCTATCTCATGCCAATAATTTTTTAAAACACACACACACACACGTGTGTGTGTGTTTGTGCTAAATACATCATATATATGTATATATATATATATTAATTTACACAGGAAACCTTAAAAGCATCCATACTCAGGTATATTGACATAAGCAAACAGAGCTGTGCTTTCATTAGCTCACTCTGAAAAATAACCAGAACAATTGTTTAATAAACTTGGGAAATGCCAGCACATTTTCTCTTTTGCTATTTTATCATCTTTAGGTAATGTTTCACAATATATCCTGTAACTCCTACCATTTATACAGTTTCAATGTTTACTTAACTTAGTCTATACAACTCTAGATTTTTCAACTTCCCTTTTTTAAAAGACATGTTTTATTATTTCTAATTATGTGTGTGGGTCTGTATATGTCTCTGCTGATGCCTGCAGAGGCCAGAGGCGTCAGGTCCTCTGGAGCCCTGGTTCCAGGTGGTTGAGCACAGGCAAGTGCCCAGCAGTCACTCCTCTGCTCTGCTGTGGATGTACTGTGATTACCCACTTCAAGTTCTACTGTGCCTTTCCCTGCTAGGATGGACTGTACCTGGAATCATGTGCCAAATAAAACCAGCCTCCCTTAAGTTACCCTTGCCAGAGTATTCTACCGCAGCAACGGGAAAAGAAATTAGGAATATAGCTGGAAAGATTCACGACAAAGAACAGTGAAAAGGGGGCGGGGGTGCAGATATGGATATAGTGGCAAACACCAGTAATCCCAGCACTCGGTGGGTGAGTGTGAGGATCAGGAGCTTAAGACCAGCAGCTTGCTATGTGTGACCTTGACTCTTAAAACAAGTTAAACAAAATTATGGACTCTGTTAAGCCATTTAGTAAGTAGAAAAACAATCAGGCCCAATTAGCCACATGTCTGACACATGGTTAAGGAAGAATGAAGAATGAAAAGCAGCTAAGACATAGGTTGTGCTTACAATTCACCATGCACTAGAAGAAAAACTGATACATATCTGAAAACAAGCCCACTGCACAACTCTTTAAATGATTTTAGCCATGTGGCCAAGAAGCAATTTGCAGAGCAACTCCTACAATGGTGATGCTAATTATAGAACCAGGGGGAAGTTGGCACCAATTCTTGAGGTTCAGATTTTTCTTTTTGTAACACGAGGAAGTTTAATGCTAATTCTATGTTTCATGACAAGGTTTATTAAATTATTTCTTTTTCTATTTTCTAGTAAGAGCTGGAGGGTTCTAACAAGGCAGATAAACTCTGGGTGTAGTGAGTCACACCTGAGATCCTTAGGAAGCCAATGGGGGGAAAACTGCCTCACATTCAAAATCAGTCTGTACTCCATAATGAATTCCAGGTGAACCTGGGCCACAAGCAAGCAGGAAAATGACAATAATAATTGGGATTACTGCCTCTGAAAACAAAGGCTGCCAGCATTACCCTAGGATTCAGTATGAAAAGATATTCTTGCTGATTAGCCCGAGGGAGACAAAAAAGAGGGGAAAGGAGAACACGTTTTCTGCCTTCAGTGTAATTGGCGGCAATATCTTCACTCTTGGATTGTTAGTTTGTTTCATAAACAGCAAACATGTTCCATGTTTCTTACTCTTTCACACTCAGGAACAATTTCATATGCTAGTCAGGTGTGAAATTTCAACTGACTAAAGAAAAGAGAATTAATCTGAAAACATCCCATCCCATGTTGCTTACGTCCACCCAGGCCTCTCTTCCCTGCACTCTGCCTCATGTCTCTGTGAGAGGAATTGTAAAAAGGAGATAAAGTGAAGCATGTGCTACCCTCCCTAGCCTTACTCCCACGGACATGTTACAGGTAGAGCCTCCCTGTGGTGTACAAACTACCGAGGGCAAGACCTAAACACGGATTACTTAAAAGCCAAATGTTGATATTAAAGTCTCTTTATTTGAAAATGTTATAACTAGTGCATCAACCTATGAATTCAACAGCATTGCTTCTATTATCAACCACGTTTAAAATACTAGCACATCTCCAGACCTTAACAGCATACAAACAGTACGAAAGTCATGAGTATCATACAGGAGTAACTGGCGGTTCCAAAACAATGAAATAAAACATGAACAACAGCTTTTACCATACACAAGGAGATAAGAGATAGGGTCACATTTTAAAACAGGCAAATCTCTCACCTACTTGATTGTACATTTTGAAGGCAAATCCAGTCTTCATCTGAATCAGTATATTAGGTGCCCAACATCTGAACACTACATACATTTGTAGACAATCAAATACTATACACACAGTAGACAAAAATCTCCAGTGGGAACATTCCTTTTTTTAGACAGTTCTTGACAGAGAGAAATATATAAGAACAGCAAATATGGAAAAGCCTTAAAGTAAATTCATACCCAACTCACTAATATTGCTGCTCTCTTATTTTGAAGGAGGGAGAAAATCTAAGAGACAGCATACTCTGGTGATTAAAACTCATGAAAACAAGACTCTCGATTGCAAAAAAAAAAAAAGTTCACAATTACATACAATATAGAAAATGTATAGTAATGCTAAAAACTTCTTAAGTGATTGATATGAATGTTATTTCTATAAGTAATTTAAAGTTTCAAAAACAAAATATGAACTCTATAGTCCCTTAAAACTATAGTGAAGAGAAAGATCTTAAAAAAAAAAGAAGTGGAAATCAGTCTGGAGGTTCCTCAGAAAACTGGACATAGTACTACCCGAGGACCCAGCTATACCACTCCTGGGCATATACCCAAAAGATGCTCCAACATATAACGAGAACACATGATCCACTATGTTCATAGCAGCCTTATTTATAATAGCAAGAAGTTGGAAAGAACCCAGATGCCCTTCAACAGAGGAATTGATACAGAAAATATGGTACATCTACACAATGGAGTACTACTCAGCTATCAAAAACAATGACTTCATGAAATTCATAGGCAAATGGCTGGAACTAGAAAATAGCATCCTGAGTGAGGTAACCCAATCACAAAAAAACACACATGGTATACACTCACTGATAAGTGGATATTAGCCCAAAAGCTCAAATTACCCAAGATACAATCCACAGACTTCATGAAGCTCCAGAAGGACGACCAAAGTGGGGATGCTTCAGTCCTTCTTAGAAGGGAAAACAAAAACATTGATAGGAGGATATATGGAGACAAAGTTTGGAGCAGAGACTGAAGGAGCAGCCATTCAGAGCCTGCCCACCTGAGGATCAACCCATACACTTACAGCCGCCAAACTCAGACAATATTGATGATGCCAAGAAGTGCATGCTGACAGGAGCCTGATATAGCTGTTTCCTGAGAACCTCTACCAGAGCATGACAAATACTGAGGCGAATGCTCACAGCCAACCATTGAACCAAGAATGGGGTCCCCAATGGATGGGTTAGAGAAAGAATTGAAGGAGTTGAAGGGGTTTGCAACCCCATAAGAACAACAATGCCAACCAACCAGAGATCCCAGGGACTAAACCACCATCCAAAGTGTACACATGGACAGACCCATGGCTCCAGCTGCATATGTAGCAGAGGATGGCCTTTTTGGGCACCAATGGGAGGAGAAGCCCTCGGTCCTGCCAAGGCTGGGAAGGCAGGAAGGGGTGGGTGGTTGGGTGGGGAAACACCCTCATAGAAGAAGGGGGAGGGAGAAGGGATAGGGGGTTTATGGACGAGAAACCCGGAAAGGGGAAAACATTTGAAATGTAAACAAAGAAAATCCAATTTTAAAAAAAAGTACAATTCCTATATAAAAGTACTGTAATCAATCACTTCGAAATGACAGCATATTACAAGGAAGATTATAAATCCCATTGTAAACAGACTGTCAAAGCTGTGTACATTTCATAACTGTGGCAATATGTTACTAAATCATGTATTTTATGAACAGAATTGAATAGGAAAGTTTAAACATAATGGTTCTTGCACAGGTATGTAAAAGAAAAAGAATTCAGGACACTCTTGCAGAAACATCAGAACTTTGGGGAAAGGGATTCAAAGTCATCCATAAACTTTCTCTAACAGAACGGGGCCAAGGTTAACATCATGGTCAGCGTTTTACATTGCTACTGATTCTGAGTACTTGCCTGAAGACACTGTGGACTGAGACCTGCTGCACTCGTGCTCCCTGAGCCTTTGCATTGGTGGCCAGGGGACACAGCGGACAGACGAATTCCTGCTGAGGCATGGCCCAGATTTCATGAGCTAATGTGATTGGGTGGGATGTTTACAGCCATTCTCTGCTAGCCCCTTACAAGAGCAGTTATGCGCTTTCTGCTTTTTTGAACTAGTATGGGAACTGCTGACGTCTGTGAATTACAACATGTTTGTGAATATTACACATATTTGCTACATAACCATCAAGGCAGAAAATGTATTGTTCACTACCCTACCTCTCTAGTGCCATGTCAGCTCCTTTTTGAAGCACTGCTGACATTCAACAAATATTTGGTGAATGAATGAATAAATTTGTGAATGATGGTTTCAGCTCCTGGGGAGATGGTAGATGGTATTTGGAGGAGAAAATAGGAAAAATAACTTCAGCTACTCAAAGTCAAACCATTTTTTTTTTCTTGACTTCTTCTCCCAACCAAGCCCATTTAAAATGAGCTGGCTGGCGGTGACCTCAGCACAGAACCTGCTAGACAAGTCTTCTTTCAAGCCCAGCAGGTCTGACCGCTTCTGTGTAAAACAGCAAACTTGGCTCGTGGATTCCCAGAACAAATCTGCCCTGCTAAGGCAGATCGTCCACCGTGGAGTCTGGCCAATTGTGCTGAGATCATGGCAGACTGAGAAAGTGAACTTGAGCCACACATAAATTAAAGCGCAGGAGTGGGGCTACTCCCTGCTGCTTCTGGGTGACATTTGTTTCCCTCTCAAAATGAAAAAGTTGGTTTTGAATCCATGGATTTTCTTAACTAGAGAAAAACGTAAGTCATATTGAGTCAGCTTTTTATGGCAAGCAGTCATTAAATGTCATTATTTGAGATGTTTTGATCTTCTTGCAGAGGGAGTGTAAGAGTAAGGTGTGCTGTGGAGAACTTCATGACCTGGGCACTTTTGTATTTGTCTCCAAACAAAATCCCCATTCAGAACTTGGCAGAATTTCCCAGAGCCAGTTGCTTTTTTAATCCAGCCCCTCTCACTATTAAAAGGTAGGTGGCTTTCTACATGTTAGCCCCAAGGTTTAGAGCAGAACAGCTTTTCCTCTGCTCTACCCTACCAGCCCGGATACAGAAAGAAACCTCAGGGATGCAGGTGTCCCCCTGAGTCCCGGGGGGGGGAGGGGGAAGAGGGCTGGTGGGGCTTCTGCTTCAGTTTCCCTAATTACAGAGGAGTTACTTTGAGGCCAGAGGATGGTGGGTGGGGTTACTCTGAGACAGTTACTTGGCTTGTGGTCATTATTATTTTTGCCTCGTTATAAATGAGAATAGCTAAGAATCACGATTCAATGATTTGGGGGCCTCCGCCCGCCCTCCCCCAGTGTCTTCCTGTCTCAGCCTCTCAGCCACTAAAGATAGGCACAGTTGAAAGTAAAACAGTAAATTCCAAGCATTCATTATAATTCGACATGAAGAGATGTTAAAAAGTCACCATTATGAAGATCTGACTCACCCTATGACATGGATTTACCAAGAACAAAGGTCCAGTTTCTTTCAACCTTTGATGTGATACAGAAGCATCGGTCTTGTCCATCCTCTGTAGAATCACAGAACATCGCACCGGGGACTCGCCTAAGGCTGGAAGAAGAGCATTGCAAATGCTTTTTCAGTTCCCATGGGATGAACCTGAGTATAACCTGCAATCCATTTTTGGCATAGAAAAGTAGAGGGAGATGGAGAAAATGAAGAAAAAAAAAAAACCCATATAGCTCTCTTCTAACAGAGAAGAGAAGCAAAAATATCTTCGGTGACCCCATATGACTTTGGTGTTTTACATTATAATTCTACTTCTCATAAAAACATAGATTAGCCTTATTCTTTCAAAGGAAAAGATAAAGTGCATTGATTAATGAAATCTAGAGTCTAAATAAAGCAAAGCACCATCTACTAATATAGGAAAAATGTTAGGGGCAGAAAACACACAATGCAAATAAGATTATGTCTGGTATCTTTTTTTCAGTCATATTCAAAGCTCAGAGAAAGCATTATCTGTTGCCCTTTGGCAAGAAAATCAGAAAGACTTACCCTGTGCATTACCACAGGACCTGCAGTGGAACCAAAGTCTCTTGTTCCATTCTAAACAACTTTTCCTGGTGTGGAAAAACTGTCCTGGGTCCATGGTGCTTGTGTGATACGGTTGAGAAATGTTCTGCATGCGGTGTGATAAAGACTTCTCCATACATAAACAATGGACAACCCGTGCTCTGTCCTGTCTACCACCATGCTTTCTGCCCCATTTGTTTTCTGTTTACACATTGGGCCCTTCCTTAGTAGACAATCATGCTGTGAGAAAGAAGGGGTGCTACGGAGACACGAAGAGCCAAACAAGAGAAGGCGGAGGAAGGGAAGCTGCAGTTCTGGCAATGATAAGAAAAGAAGACTGAAACTGGGAAACCTGGGGAATGGCTGCTGGCAGCCAGGGCTAATCTGCTGGTGGGCAGGGCAGAGAGCTGCTTCACCATTTCAGGTTTACAATGTTAATATTATTCCTGGCTGTCTGACAAAAACATCAAAATCAGGTCAGATGACAGCGGAGCTTTTTGTCATGATCATTTATAGTCTATTTATCTCTACATTCAGATGAGTGTGGATGTGCAGATATTAGATACCCAGGTACACACCAGCCAGCACACCACTATCTCCAACCTCGTGCATAATGAGACTAACTGGACTAACTTTGGCAAATTTAGAAACCACGGCTTCAAAGAATCCATGTATGTGAGCAATCGGTGCTACTACATGTAGTCCAGTCTGTGTGGTCGCTTGGCTCCATACAGTTTACCTTGCCCTACTGCAGTGATGCTCCTTCTCAAAACATAGGTGTGAGCCACCCTCCAGGTGTAATCTGGATGGTGATGATGGCAACTCTGGCGTCAAATGGACTTGACTTCAAGCACTGGCACCACAATGAAACAGCCACGGGACCTTGAACTTGTCGTTTGATCATTCTGAGATTTAGTTTGCTAGCGTATACAGATAAGGCTTTGTTATCTACACTGGCAGATTCTCATAAGAATTAAAGCATGGGAATTCTACAGGAAGACCAAAAGAGTCAACTAACCTGGACCAGGGGGCTCTCAGATGCTGAACCACCAACCCAAGAGCACACAGGGGCTGGACCTAGGCCTCCCCACACATATGTAGCAGATGTGCAGCTTGGTCTTCATGTGGGTGCAAACAACTGGAGCAGGGGCTATCCCAAAAGCTGTTGCCTGTCTGTGAGATATGTTCTTCTAGCTGCCTTGTCTGGCCTCAGTGGGAGAAGATGCACCTAGCCGCACAGAGACTTGATTTCCCAAGGTAGGAGTATACAGGGGGGCCCCCACCCGCTCAGAGAAGGGGTATGGAGATGGGAAGAAGAATTGTGGGAGGGGGTGACTAGAGGGGCAATGAGCAGGATGTGAAATGAATAATACTAAGACTAATAGTAATAAACAATTGTTTGAATCAAAAAATAATTAAGACATGATTTCATGGTTATACAATCCCACCTTGATCACCACAGTTAAAATAGTGTAATTTTTCTAGCATTAAAGTAACAAAGGCCAATGAGCTGAATGACTTAAGAAAGAGAGATTCATTGTATCACAGCACTGAAGGCTAAACATCAGGGACTGGGAGCCAGCAGCCCAAACTCCCTCCCTAGGTTCTTGGGAAGGGTCTTCACCAAACCACCCTCCTAGTCTGTACTAATGTCTTGGATTGTGACATAACTTCAATCTTCAGAAAATTCTCCCTCTCATAGGACACCGGTCATGCTGAATTCGGGCTCCAGTACTCCAGTATCCTGACCTCATCTTAAGTAACTACATCTATACTAACTCAGGAGCTGGGGATGAGGGATTCAAAATGCCAATGGGGGAAGAAGAGTCACAGTTCAGCTCATAACAACTAGAGTGTGAAAACTTTGAAAGCCTAAAGTTTTGATAAAATTCATTGAAGAGCTGAGACTTCAAAGAAAC
Source organism: Rattus rattus (assembly GCF_011064425.1). Taxonomy (NCBI): domain Eukaryota; kingdom Metazoa; phylum Chordata; class Mammalia; order Rodentia; family Muridae; genus Rattus; species Rattus rattus. The sequence continues at coordinate 64,945,628 of NC_046154.1, forward strand.
TGTACAGTGGGCCATGCCTAAGTATCAATCAGCTACATTTCTAATCTCTCTCTCTCTCTCTCTCTCTCTCTCTCTCTCTCTCTCTCTCTCTCTCTCTCTCTCTCTCTGAGTTAATGAGTTATCTAACTATCTCCTTCCATTCTGCTTTTATTTCCTTATTCAAAAAGAAACAAAAAAGGCTGGCCTCCATCTCTCAGAACCTCACAATCAGTCTAACAACCCCACTACCCACACAAATGCTGTGAGACAAGGTAGATTTTACACAACTGAAACAGCCACACAGTGACAGGTTGTTGGCCTGTAAGTGGAGAGGTGGATTTTATTCCCACATAAAGATGAGTAGGGCAGACAGCTAGAAAAATCAAAATGTATGTAGAGTTATATTGGAGGAGATTGAACAGGCCCTTAAAAAGAGAGAAACAGAGACACACAGAGAGAGACAGAGAGATTGGGGGTGGAGTTCTGGTAAGCTGCTAAGACAAAATGATCTACTCTAGCTTAGTTCTTAGTGATTATCCTCCATTAAGCAACAAAGTTGAACCTGTAAATCTACTTTCAATGATTCTCGGCCTCTATAATTTGGATGTAGTTTTAAGATTTTTGTTACTTAAGATATTTCAGAGTGTTGTTTCCTAGAATTATTTAGCAAAGGAATTCAAAATTATACTGACAATAAATATTGACAAGAAAGATATTAATACCCTTGCTGTAAATCAGATAAATCAATGTCTAGGTCTCTTCTAAATCGAGGCTAGTCCTAAATGAGTTCACTGTTTCTTGAGTGCATGCATTCACTATATCAATCAGTGCTTGCGTTTAGGAGGAAAAGGGTGTTGTATTACTTCTGAGGAAGTATCAAAATACAATAGATGGCATAAGTACACATATATATTTTAATTATACCAAGCACTGCATTTATTCTAAACATTCTGTCATTTCAAACATTTTAGAATTGAACTTTACATGTAGCACAGCTGCACAGTGCTTACTTGGCATGACAAAACCCTAATACATAATAAATAAATGAATAAATAAAACATGGCAGCATAAAACCACTCTTGAATCAATATAACATGAAAATAGAAGGCAGACTGACTACGAGAAGGTCAGAGGCCCGTGGCAAGCAGGAAAGAGGAAGAGAAAGGGAGACGAAAAGAATGTGATCATAACCAAAATAACATATTACATATGTGAAAGAAATTGTCCTCATGAACTCTGGTGTCATATGTAATGAATATACAGTGGTAATTAAAAACAAACCATGTGAGAATTATTGGCCTCTGACACTAGACTACTCTCTTTGTGATTAGTTTTGCTTTTGTTTTGAGACAGGATCTCTCTGCATAACCTTGGTTGTCCTGGAACTCGCTTATGCAGAGCAGGCTGGTCTGAAACTCAAAAGTGTCAACCTGACTCTGTCTCCCAAGTGCTGGGATTAAAGGTGCGTGCCACCGATTTCTTTAAAGGATAAATTACATCGTATCCATCTCAAACAAGAAGCTAATGCACTTGTCTGTCTGTATCAAACTTGTCAAAGACTTAAAAAAGTAAAGAAACAGTATGATCAAAAAATATTGTACTGTAGCCCTCAAACTATAAATGATATTCGCCCCAAATACAGATGCGTGGACATGTCTAATGGTTAGTTTACATGTTCTTCCAAATAGAAGATTTTAAGGACAACATAAAACACACTTCACATATAATCCAAGTTCTATCTTGAATAGGTTCATCAAGTTTATCCTGGCAAAATACTATAATTAAGCCTTATACTTTATGTTTTTAATTGTTATATGAATAAGTAAGTAAATGAAGAAACAATAACGAGTTTACTTAATTTACTGGGGGAAACATTGAGTTTCACAACTCTCCTCTAGGTGGCAAACTCGGACCTCCTACGCAGTACTGCATTTCCGGTGTCCTCCAGGAATGACAAGGAAACTGGACAGAAAAGAGACTATTACATCAAAGCAAGCAGTGACAAGAGTTGTTTTAAAAACTTATCTGACTTTCACGCTTAAGCTTCCTGTCAGAACAAGCTTCTATTAATAGAAAACCACTAAGAAATATGATTACATCCTCATCGTATGAGGGAAAATCGTGAAGGGACTTTTCAAAGCACTCGAGCAAGATTTCTTTGACTTCTTTCGATTTTCATGTCCTATTCTGAGGAGCACATTGCCCAGGGCTCATTATTGTTACCCTACCTATGCATCTCCTCCACGCTGTAGGGGGAAACTAGTTTTCCTATGCCTGTGATTTTAATTCAAGCCCCAGATATGTATTGCTGTCTTTTCCAGACACACTCTGAAATCCAAGAGTAAAACCGAGTAAGAGCTTAAAGTGTCATCCTACAGGTTGAATATAGAGTAGTTGGCAAGATAAAAAAAATTCATACTTTGTTTTTATTTCCTTCTAAACCAGGATGTGATCCCCTGCATGACTCAAACCATACTATCCCCAATCTCCACTTCCCTTTGTGGTAGAATGGTCTAGTTTTTCTTATTCAGGAAAGAAAGCTGGAAAAGGTCTCGAATGTCAAGAAGGTAAAGAGTGAGAAGGCTAAAATTGGTCTAGAAGCACACTGAACCAGAACGGTGTGAATTAAAGATGCCCATCCTGTTCCTAAAAGAGGAAGCAATATGAGAGAAGAATGGCGACACTTTACAGTTGGACAGCTAATTAAGTGTGTGTGTAAACAGTTCTTGTTGAAACTAGAAGCCAATGATAAAAAACAGGTAAAGAGTCCTGCCCAAACATGCCAGGCTAAGAGTCACCTGGCATGGGAAATGACTTGTAGAACACAAGTGCTGAGGAAGCCCAGCAGCTATTACCAGCCACTACACCTCACAGGATACACCTAAGCCCTGCTCTTCTTTCTGATTCCACCTAATAGGCTGGAAGTGGATTGGTGCCGGAATCTGATTACAGTTTCTAGCACACCTATAGTTATTTCTCTTCTCCATATTGAGTGATCACTCAGGTCCAGGCCTTGGACTAGAAGCTATAAATGATCAAAAGATGGATAAGGCATAGTCCCTGCCCTTAGAGACAAGTGAGGAAGCCAGATATACATACAAATTACATGAGAATATGAGAGGGGAGAGGGGAGGGAGGAGGGCGGAGAGAGAAGAGGAGAGGACAGGAGAGGAGGGAATGAGAGCAACACATTGCTGCACTGGCTTTTTAGTTTGCTCAAGGGCTGCCTGCCTTCAACTTCCTCACACCTAGATTAATGTCAAGCAGAATCCAGACATTGTTATTACCTTCTTCTGAATTTACTTTTCACTCTAAGTGATCAGGTCTCTATGCAACTAGACCATGGAAATTGATGCCAGGTAAATATGAACATGTAAGCAAAATATAATCGTAATATAATTGTAATACAATTGGAAGAATTGTAATTTTGAAAGAATTTGATGCCTACACAATACACAAACCAGCAGGGTAGATTAAGAAAAAAAACAGCCAGGACAAAATATCAGCCCTTTATGCTATTGGTTTTTGAGACTGTCTCAGTGTCCACTTCTACAAATACGACCATCATATTGAAAGTTTTCAATTTAACTATCATAAGCATGGTATAATTTAAGTAGAAAAATACAAAAGTTCATTTGGACCCAACTTATGAGATTAATGGACTGCCTGCCTCCATTCAGACCACAATAGATCTGTTCTCATTTCGTCTTCATCACAAAAAAAAAGTAGAGCTAGAAAGGAGGTTCAAAGAGAGGTAGGAAGACCTGAGCACCTCTTCCACTGGCAAGAATTAAAGTTGAGTAAAAATGAAGAGAATTTACAGTAATTGGTAAATCAACAGCCCAGACCCTGTTCTGTGATTCTCCATTGGAGTAATTGATACAACTTTGACTTTTGGCCAAAAATGTCTGTTAGAGTAAGTGCACATCTGTGAGGGCCACAATCTTCAGGTGTGAATGTGGCTTTCTCTACTAGAAAAATGTTATTAACAACAACAAAAAGAAAAAAAGAAATGTTTGAGGCTGGGGAGATGGATCTTCCAGAGGTCCTGAGTTTAATTCCCAGCAACCACAAGGTGATTCACAACTAATTGTAATGGGATCTTATGCCCCCTTCTGGTGTGTGTGAAGACAGCTACAGTGTACTCATACATAAAATAAAAAAAAAAAAACCTTCCTTTAAAAAAAAAAAAGAAAATGTTTGTCTTATAGCTCATTTGCTTGTTTGTTCTGATTTTGTGTGTGTGTGTGTGTGTGTGTCTGTGTGTCTGTGTGTGTCTGTGTGTGTCTCTGTGTGTGTGTGTGTGTGTCTGTGTGGGTTTTGTGGGGTTTTTTTTCCTTGAAAGAGAAAGAATATAAGTTGCATGGATAGGTAGGTGGAGAGGGGTTGGAGGAAAGGAACAAATTATCAAAATACACTGCAAATACAGTCTCACTCTGATGAGTCAAATTCGTCTCTAGAAATGAGGTAGGGTGACTCAGCAGAAAGCCAGTGTGACCTCTGTAGGATGTGGGGCTCAGTCCAACAGCACATGGCCTTTCACAAGAAAAAGATACAGACGTCCAGAGACACAGCCACCATGCATACTACAAACAGTGTTCCAACCCTCCTGGACCACAGACCAAGCTTCACAGGCTCCAACTTTCCACCAACACTGTAACCATACTTCTACAATTCTTTTGACAAGATCTTGAAGGACAGAATACAGAAGTGAGAGGTGACAGAATTCAGTCATCTCTAATTCACTCCGCAACATCTGCTGTAGTTTTCCCTGTCTAGATGAAATAGCTTTAATAACAAACCCGCAAAACAGTTCCAAATGTTCCATTCAACTAACAAATCCAACAGCAATTTATTAGTTGAACACAAATACAACTTAGTTTAACAAAAAAAAAATCTAAAATTAAGATAATAAACTAAGGTAGTAATGATTATAGCTACTATTTATCATGTACCTAAGTACAGTTCAGTTCAGTAGTGTTATAAAGGTCACTCTTGAGTCAACTTTATTATCCTTTTTGTACAGATATGAATACCAAGTCATGTTTCGAAACTATATAGAATAGAAAAACCCCAAAAGAAACAAATCTAAGGGGGTGTTGGTATTAAGTTTAGTTGGTGCTTTCCCATTTATTACTTGAAGGACCGGGGAATCCCAGAAACCACTTTGAGCTTCAGTGTAAATACATTTTTAAAAACTTGATTGTCCTCTGGATGTAAAAAGGGTGGACTGATACAGCAGATTCAGCACTTAACACAGCACCAGGCACATGATATGTAGTCTTGGTACCAGAGGACAGGCTAGGTACTACTGTACCACGTCAGGCTCCTGTTAGACTAAAGTCAGCTGGTGTTGATTTCTGGAGCAAGAACACCTCTCTTCTCAAGTGCACGTGGTAATCTGGCGGCTGCCTATCGTGGAGATAAAACATTCTTACCTGGGAAAACTTACTTCTAACTTTCTAACCAAGGCTTGTACCAGTTGCAAATAATTGTTATAAGCTGCGATGCTTTTGTGAGCAGGCTTGTTTTTAATCATGAGGTTTTTATTGGGGAGGCAGGTTTCAGAGTAAGTCTGCCGTCTGACTTGTCAGCACTTGTTGGAAGCTTCTATGACCTCGTTTACATATGTGCATTTAGCAGTGCTGTTATTAAGTTCCGCTGTCATGCAGTTGTAGATTTGTGGTCCAGTTTGTTCAGACACACATTTCCCCACAGCCCGCTCTCCCCTTCCACTTATCAGAGCTTTAGTTTTGGGTGGGGGGGAGTGAACACCCTATAAAAGTAAACTGTTTTTATGCAGGGTAGTGGCTGGAGAAACAGTGTGTGTCAGGGCTGGGGGCGTGTGTATGTGCGATGTCACAACGCATGAACATTTCCCCACCACCACTGCTGAGTATCTTTGTAAGGGGGATACCTATGGGAAAAACTGTCTTCACAGCCAAGTCAGCACGTGGTACATGCCACACTACATGCAGTGTTACATGGGAGAGCATAAGATATAGGCTCTTTAAAGAACAAAGCTCTCCCGTGAGATGAAAACTCGGGGTCGCAGGGTCAGCCCTGAAGCAACTTCAAGATGATTAAACAGTCAAACCCTCACTAGTACCACCTATATGTGCACCATGTGAAGCCCTGACAGGGCAGCTGCAGAAGCAAAGTACATATGACATGTAAGCCGTGCAGGAATCATCTCTATGTCAGGCCCCTTTAAGGATCTAACATTGCCCTATTCGTTGAAAGTACAGGAATAAATAAAGCATATAACTTGAAAGAGGGGAGGAGAAAACAGAAGAGAGGAGAGAATGTAAGAACAAGAGAGAAAGCAAAGACGTCCAGTATCAGGTGTAGTTACTAGAACTGTATGTGCCCGGGGCCTGAGGCCAGGGTTGTTCAGTTCACTTCCACTGAAACATTCTGATGGCGGTTCTGTGGACTGGTATTAAATTAAAAGTTGTCCTGTTCCCCAACAGTTTAAAAAAAAAAAAGCAAAACAAAACAAACTACTGTCATAAAAACATCTATGAGCTGTTTGAAAGGGTTCTTGGCAAGTTCTCCACTGGGGCCACGGCCTCATGCTTGGTCCCTCACAGGGCTATATAGTCAAGGGGTCTCACGTGAGGGCTGACTCAGGGATGGATCTGCTTCCAAGCTAGAACTTAAGATCACCAGCATGCTTCGTCTTTCTTGAAGGATGCTGAGCTGAAGGTCTGTGTACTGCTAGCTGCTGCCCAGAAACCACCTTCCTGTTCATGTCGGGTAAACTTCTTCCGTGGCAGCTTGCTTCATCGAAGCCAGAAAAAGTCTTTATAAGATAGAAATTGCAATCCTTTTGCAAACTCTTCGGGGAGATGGCAGCTTCTAAAGATTGTCATGTTCCATTTATGGCACCAAAGTTACTCCAGGAGGCATGGCTATAGGAGGCCAAGAACAGGGGAGGCTGACTAGCAGAAGCAGCTACAGTGTAGAAATCCACTCTGGGTGTCACGGCTTGCTCATGTCTTATGCCTGGTCTAGCTTTATCATAAAACTCTGAAACCCTGGAGTCTAACTGCATAAAGTTTTGCTTTTGGTTCTGAATTTTCCCTCCTCAGTGGAGCTTGTGTGACAGTAAGAATATGGGGACCTTACAGAGAAACCAGGATGACACGGGAGATTCTGTGCCTTTATTGACCGTAATGGTTTTCCCTTGAACCTGATTATCTCATTTGTGGAGTCAGATCATTATGCCATACCTGCTTACCTCGAGGAGGTAAACAAGGAAGGGAAGGGAACTCAGTATTTTCCAAAGCATAGCACCACAGTGGAGGTTCCTGAGCCGGTCCTGAATGATGCGTGGACCACAGTGGAACACTGGTGTGGGGAGTGTGCCAGGGTGGGGCATGGGAAATGGGAGACACAACTCCTCACCCAGACTGCCTTTAAACCTGCAGTGTGTCAGCTTCCCAAGTTCTGGGATGCAGGTATCCACCACCACACCCGGCCCACGAGTAGAATTTGCCTACGAAATGTGTTGTGGAGCACATTAGGGAAATCTGATAAGCACAGCAAACCCATGATCTTGCAGATAATGTTGCTTAAAGTGAGATGAGACAGGCTGAGTCACTAAGAAGGAAAGTACTAAGAAAAGGAAGTTACATTGGGCCGAGAGAGATGGTTCAGGGTTTGGGATCATGCTCTGTTCTTGCAGATGACCCAAGCTCAGTTCCAAGTACCCAGGACATACAGCTCACAACCATCCTGCAATTCCAGAAGTGTCTGATGCCCTGGATGATGATAGTCACCTGCATTCACATGCATGCAAACATGTGAATGTATATAGGAGAAAGGAGAGAGAGAGAGAGAGAGAGAGAGAGAGAGAGAGAGAGAGAGAGAGAGAGATTTAAAAGAATTTAACAATTTTAAAAAAGTAATAAAATATATGGTCTCAGAATTTGACTAACATGGCAGAGCAATACACAGTCACTCTGGAAAATATAAATACTCCTCATAAATACATAAATACACTGATCACTTACTCACTATACTTCACAATAGTTCTTTATGAAGGTAGTTGGACATATTTTGCTGCTAGTAGAGCAACTCTAACTGCACTTGCTTGTTTGAAAAGTGATTATGTGGGCTGGACAGATGGAGCAGTTCAGAGCGCCAGCAGCTCTTCCAAAGGCCGCAGGTTCAATTCCCAGCACCTGCATGGCAGCTCACAACTGTCTGTAACTCCAGTTGCAGAGGCTCTGACATCCTCATACTGACTCGCAAGCAGGCAAAACACAAAGGCACATAAAAAATAAAAATAAATAAATCATTTTTCGAATCTCTCTTAAGAAGCGACTGTCTGATGAGTTGAACAGATGGCTCTCAGAAGAAGAGGTGGGAATGGCCACTGAGTATGAAAACGCAATATTCTTAGCCATAAAAGAAACACAATAAAGACTACACCGGCTACTTCTCACCCTAGTCAGAATAAGCATCATCAAAAAATAAACAACAACACATGCTGGCAAACACGAGAGGCAAAAGGAATATTTTATGCTTTGTGGTGGGGTAGGAAATTAGCTCAGCCTCTATTAAAAACAGAACAAAAGTTCCTCCAGAAATTCAAAATAAAGCTATCCATACGACCTTGCTGTATACCAGTCTTGAGTACGTACCCAAAGGAATCAAAGTCAGCTCTCCATAACCCACAAGCCCACAGTTATTGTGGACAAGATTTGAAATTAGCTTACATGCTTATCAATGAAAGAATAAATGATTATTTTCTTTGGCTCGCTTACGAAGAAATCGATTCACTGTGGCATTTTCATCTTATATTTTCTTGTGACTCACGCACGCACCTGCCCATCCACATTGTCCATCCCCCATATTTCTGTCCACTTCCTTCACCCATAGTCTCCCATTCTTCTGTCCTCATGCTTCAGATCGTCATCCGTTACACCATTAGCCCATCCTCAGGCCTCTTCCCCTGCCTCACAGTTCTCTTCCTGACTCATGTCCTACACATAGATACATCTACACAAACACACACACACACACACACACACCACACACACACACCACACCACACACACACACACCACCACACCACCACACACACACCTCACACACAGATACACACCCACACACACCACAATCACACACACACACCACATTCACACACTCACACACACACTCACATATTTACACTTACACACACACTCACACACAGAGACACACAAGCACTCACACTCACACACATACAATCACACACACACACATACCACACACACACATACCACACACACACACCCACACACACATACACACACTCACACACACACACACACACACACACACACACACACACACACACACACACACACACACACACACACACACACACACACACACACACACACACACACACACACACACACACACACACACACCACACACACACACACACACACCCACACCCACACACACACACACACACACACACACACACACACACACACACACACACACACACACACACACACACACACACACACACACACACACACACGCACACACACACACACACACACACACACACACACACACACACACACACACACACACACACACACACACACACACACACACACACATACACACACACACGCACGCACGCACGCACACACACACACATTTAAATCCAGGCTGCTTCCATATCTCAGCTACTGTAAATGTTACAGCAAAGCACACACACCGCTAGCATCTCTGTGGTGAACTGACACAGAATCCTTCAGAAACACACACAAGAGTGCCACAGCTGGATCATACGGTAGCCTTAACTTTTAATTTTTTAAGGAACCTGCATGGTGATTTCCACAGTGTCTGCGCCAGTTTACACCGCAGCATAGGGTAAGAGTTTCAATTTCTCTACATCCTTAGCATTTGTGGTTTGTATTCTTGATGAGAGCCATTCTGACTGTGATGAGGAGTCCCAAAGCAGTTCTGATGTACATGTCCCAACATTGAGGCCTTAAAAACAGGCCAGAGAGAGGGTATTTTACTGAAGACACTCAGATGTGATACACAAACCTAGAAAGGACTAGGGGAGCACTTGTTTCAAAGCCCCGCTCTTCCTCCTCATTCCCCAGCCAGGAACTGACAGAGGAAGTTGAATGCTGACTGTATCTCTCACTACTTTCACTGTGTGACCTCTACCAGCAAGGTGCTTCACTCTGGTCCCACGCACTTGGTAAACTCTTACACTCTTGGCAAAGTCTCACCCCAGAAATAGACGGCCTCTCCCCTTTTCCTGTATGAATGTAGCTTTGACCGAAAGCAGTGCACTACATTACAGAAATGACTAGAATGCCCCTTCATGAAGAACCTTGAGTTTATGGCTCTGTGAATATATTATAATTTGAATTATCACATTATTCAAGGCTTGGTGACTACAAATACAAAGAAACTGAATTAGTACAGGGAGCACAATAAAATGGAAATTTAAAGGTACTTGAAAATAGGTCACTGAAATATTTTCTGACAGGTTATTGACTAAATTAGAAGGGCTATTTCCACTGCTCTTCTGTTAGCACACAACCCTAGAAGAGCACCTTCCAAACAGTTCAGGAAATAACTAGTGTGCACTTCATTGGCATGTTCCACAGTGACTTCTACAAAGAGAGTCATGTTGGGTAGGGAAATCAGAGATCCGAGGGAAGTCACACCATGGCCACTAATATTCTCCTACATTCCTTGAATCATCACAACAGAGGATCCAGATCTCTGATATTCAGACCGGTTCCTTTCTGGTTAAATTCAGATCAAGTAGTCTATTAAGAAACCCACGCAAGCTGGACAATGTGGTAATAAATACCTTTAATACCAGCACTCAGAGGCAGAGGCAGGAGGATCTCTGAGTTCAAGACTACCCTGGTCTTCAGAGTGACATCTTTCTTTCTCCTGGGGGAGATCGTAAGAATATTCTTTTCCCAACTGCAGCCTGTTGGTTTTGCCACTCCAATAGGGAATGAGAACATAATACGGTGGTTTTCTAATTCTAGTATTCACTCTATGCTAGGTTCCATTCTAGAAAGATTCCCCATCCCAGACTATTTCTCAAATTCAGTGTAATTTACGTTGTGTCATCATTTCTTACATTAAAATTGTCCCAAATTAAGCCAGTTGAAAAGCTCATCACAATCAGAGAGACAGTTTCCTAAACATAATTAACAAGTGTTTTGAGATGAGGTCTCACTGTGAAGCCTAGGCTGACCTATAATTCGCTATGTAACACAAGGTAGGCCTTAAACCAAAGCAATCCTCCTGCCTCAACCTTCTGAGTTCTATGACTTCAAACGTGAACTACTAGGGCCTAATACTTCTTTGACTGTTAATTTTTGAGTGTCAATTTAAAAGCAGTATAGCAAATGAAAAATTGTTTTGTATGCCTTTGGTAACTCTTGATTTTAACTAGTCTGACACTTTCACTTTAGCATTGTTTAGCTGGAAGACCACATCAAAGGTTCTGAAGTGAGAGTGTCAGGGTTAAAATCCTAAAGCTGCTGTCATCATAATGATACTGAGCTCTGGCTTACCATGCTCCCTTCCAAGCTTTCGCTTCAGCTATGTCTCAGTTTGTACAGACGACTAAAAGCTTGAGTGTTCGTGTAATCAACAAATGACAAAATCAAAAGAATTTAATGCTGTCTTCAAGCTCTACTTGATGAAAGCCTCATAAGGTATTAGGATAATGGTTTTATTATTATTTATTTATTATTTATTTATATAATACAAATGTTTTAATGATCTTATGTGTATATTAATTTGAATATATTGATATTGATCTCCTACAAGCCAATCCTAACCTGTTTTATTGTAAATATAGCACACAAAGGGTATTAAATAATATTTGACATTTTTACTTCTTTTTACATTTATTAATTTGGGGGGAAGAGGGAAGTATGTGCCACATCACATGTGTAGAGAGAGATAGAGGGACTGCTTGTAGGAGTTGGTTCTCTCTTTCCATCATGGGGATTTAGAGATCAAACTTAGGTTGTGAGGTTGGCTGGCAAACTCCCATACCTGTGAGCTATCTCACAGGCCCAATCATCTTCTTTCCTCAACTGTGTCTCTATATGTCTGTGTTGTGATTAGTTTTACAACAGAAATCACTGTCCGAGCTAGAGTATAATAACCAAGGAACAGTGCCCCTGGAAAACGAAGAAGTGCTTTGGCTTGGTTGGGATTTTGTCGTCTTCTGTCACTGAAGTGCTTTAAAGACTTAGAAGAGTGTCTGGGACATAATGGGCACTTTATTAATACCTGTTGATGACCACTGGGTGAAATAAATAAACCAATGCAGACCTGTGTCCCAAAAGGCTCCACTCAGTTCAACGACATATGCTCACTTTACAGAATGGCCTGACAAGACATGATGTGACAAAATTAGGAAACAAATTGTTGCATATTTGAGTATGATAAACCCTGTGTGCACAGCAGAGAGTTCAGGTCTGCCTGATGTCGCCTCTGAGTGGAGCTGGGCTGTGCAGAAGGAATGGTCTAACTATTACGAGGGACACTGCAGGTGACCCAGGTAGGTAGAGAGTTCCTGATTTTACTAATTTCTTAGATTACATCTCTCACTACCAATACATTATTTAAGCATGGCCTCTCAAAGATGGGCATGTTATAGGGCATTTTGAATACTGATTCAATGTAATTTTTTTGGTTATAGCAATCATTTTGAGACCACACTTGCCCAAAGGTGTATGCTACTGAATTGCTAACAACCCCTTGGATGTTCATGTAAGTGAAATTATGTATAATCATCCTGAGTTAAGAAACAATTAGGTTTTACATATAAAGACACAGACCAAGACATATAATGTCCAACCTTGAAGCAGAAATGCTCCACCAACACTCTGCTTGTAGTTTTTAGGTATTATTTCCTACTAAAAAAAACCCAGTACTCCTCAGATAATTTGTTCATAATACAACATGAAATGTGCAAGAAAACACTAGAACATACTATCATAACAAAAAAATCAAAGATTTTAAGCAAGACCACTGAGTTATGCCAAAAGAATTTAGGAACCAACTTACAGAGGCTACTGACCAAAGTTAAGGTTTATAGATCAACAAGAATTCTACAGGATTGAAACACACTGTTTAAATCTATGACAACAATCTTCAAATCATTAATCATTTTTAGAAAATGCAAGAGATAACTCATCATCTTGAAAACTTACATATGAATTTAAAAACAGTGCCTCTCTTGACCCTCTAGTATGTAGATGACCAGGTATTGAAGACGAACATGTCCTCTTTAGAGCTGGTGCCTCTGGAAAATGAAGAAGTCAAGTCAAGATACCACTATCCCTCGACCCCCTAAAGATATGACAGATTATCAGAGAAGTCAGTGATGGTGAAACATCCTATAATGCTGGCACTTAGGAGGCTGACACAGCGTGGTGGAAAGCTGAAGAGCAGCCTGGGATTTACAAGGCCAGGCTGAGCAACTCTGTGTGGCCCGGTCTCAAAAGTCCAGGACAAGAAGCGGGGAGGGAAGAAGCAAAGAACATCATGACATAAAAGACACAAAATGGGATGTAGTGTGAATCCTGGAATAAGAATTACCAACTAGGGGCTGAAGAGAGGGCTCAGCGGTTAAGAGCACTGACTGCTCTTCCAGAGGCCCAGAATTCAATTCCCAGCAATCAGATGGTGGCTCACAAACATTTGTAATGGGATCTGATGCCCTCTTCTGGTGTATGTCTGAAGACAGCTACAGTGTACTCGTATAAATAAAAATAAATAAATCTTTTTAAAAAAGAATTACCAACTAAGAGAATAGAGAAAAGCCAAGCTTCCTAAAAAGGAGGCTGGTTGTATATAATTTGAAAACACCCCAGAAATGATTCTGTATTTCTTTCTCTCCTCACTTGGGAATACTGTACTAGACCATACAAATGGCAGTCACTGTTGCATTACTACTCCTCATGGACACTTACCTACTTCTAATCACACTTTTATGGTGAGTCCGTATCTAGTGTCACCAACTAGCACATAAAAATCCTCGGTGATCTAGAACTCATTGTACTCACTCCCTCCTCCTGATCTCCAAATTTAAAGCCAGTTTATCATTTGTTTTTTTTATTTTCTCCTCACTTAATGAGTCCTGCACTTGACCAAGGTACAGCTAACATATTTCTGTTGGAACCGTGCCCCATCCTGATTCATCTCTCACTGATTCTGGGTCACACACACCAGGTTGTCCTTCATCCTGGAACCACCTGGGCTCCGGAGACATATCAAATGCTTGATGATTTCACTCTGTTGTTGGAGACAAATGCATATCATATCGGTATTCCATACGAAATACCATCCTTCGAGTCTATTATGAGTGGCTATGGTGTGATCTATCTGGGAAAAAAAAGTAGTGTAGAAAATAATTGTTTGCCATTGTATTGCTTCTTTCCTTTGGAGCCTACCATAGACAGACGCTGCTACACACTACTTAGTGTGGAGAGAGCAGAGGCTCTGAAGCCACACAGCTCCGATCCCACCTCCAATGACTAGGGAATGCACAAGTTCCTTATTTTTCTCATTGTTCTGTCTTATCTGTAAAGTTTTGATACTGTGTGTGTTACATAGGACCCTTATGGAAGGAAAATGCAATAGTACTTGTAAGCCACTTGGAACAGGAAATAGAATGTTTGTTTGTTTGTTTGTTTTCCTTCTTTCAAATATAGTGACTATTATTCTTTATAGAGATAATGTTACATAATACAATAATACTTGGAAAACAAGTTGAGCAGGTTGGCTTTTGTGGGGAAAGCCCATTGAGTTTCTTTATGGGTGTTTCCTGTTATTTTGCTTGTGATCTTTTAAAACAAGGCCTCACCCTGTAGTCCAGGCTGGCCTTAAACTTGCCACAGTCCCCCTACCACAGCTTCCTGGATGCTGGGATTACAGGTGGTGGCAGGTGGGGGAGGGGGCATTAAACCATCAAGGTTGGTGCCCCTAGAATTGTTTGCTGAGGATAAGGACCACCCAGCCCAGCAGGATGGGTTGTCGCTGTCCTTGGTGCTGGTGACTGCGATCGCGCACTTGACAAGCAATGCCCCTACCCCAAACGCTTTTCCTTCAACTTAAGGAGTAAAACTCCCACTTCTTCCTCGTGGAAAATTCTGTCAGTCTACTCATTGGCTTTCCCCCGGTATTGTCGTGATTTTCTTGTGTTTTCCTCAAAGGAAAACAATTCTTTTGCATTTTCTCATTTATAAATGTTTTTATCCCCAGAAACAGGATCTATACAGAAGGTAGCTTAGATACTGGTGCAAAGTACCTTTTACTTTGCAAGTTTCAGAGAAGCCCAGAGCTCGTTGTTAGGTTACATGAAGCAGTGTGATTGTGGTGAATATTTTAACGACTTCAGCATTTGCTGGAGATGCTGTCCCACAGCAGAACAATCGCCTAGTATCCAGAAGAGCCTGTTCGGTCACCAGTACTGAAAAGGAATGAATAAATAAATAAATAAATCTGATAAACTCCAAAAATACACAATAAATATTTCTTTCAGTAAAAAAAAAATAGCATACTAAAACCTGCCACCATATTAAAGTTAGAATTTAGGACATAGTCAATAGTCAATGTAGGTATGTTGGACTGCATTTAAAACAGCTGGATCCATTAGGAAGAAAATGGTCCACAACATCCTTACAAGTCAGACTACTGGATCTAGAGAGATTCTTCAGTGGGTAAAATTGTTCATTGCATGAATATGGGAATCTGAGCTCAGGTGACAGAATCTACCTAAAAAGATGGGCATTGTCCAAAACACAGTCATAACTACAATGCTGGGGGAAGGGGAGAGCAGAGATAGAATCAGAGCTTGCTGGCCACCCATTTACCTCAAGGTTCAAAGAAAGACCCTGCCTCAAAGCAATAAGACAGGAAGTATAGAACGTGGCACTCGGCATCCTCATCCAGCTTCCACACCTGTAAACACATAATATGCTCAGAGAGAGAGAGAGAGAGAGAGAGAGAGAGAGAGAGAGAGAGAGATGCACACACACACAGGCACACACAGACACACACAGGCACACACAGAGAGACACACATATGCACACATACACACACACACACACACACAGCCTTCTGTGCTACATTTAATTATGAATTAAATTTCAAAGTAGCAAAGTTCTATTGGTAAAAGATATCCTAGAATCTATTTGCTTCACACCCATTAATATCAACCTGATGGTTTAGTTCTTCTACTTGCTAACAAAACACCAAACTATTCCTCTTTCTTCCTCCATTGCCCATTCTGCCTGTGCACCCTGGCAACAGTGAATGGCTGACTCCCTAGGGGGGAGGGGGACATAAACAGTTTATAAACTCGTTTTACCCAGAAGGAGACTTCTAGTCTTCTGCTTCGGACTAAGAGTGGAGTAGTCATCAGCAAATAGTTCTAAATGGGGAATCTGACACAGGTGTACCAGGAGATGCGTTCTGAAGTCTTTGATTTTTGTAAATAAGACACCTGCCTTCCTTTAAGACCCCCTGCATAAGCACTCTGAACCTGTTTTGTAAGAACTGCCCAGCCTTCTCACACAGCATCTCCCCAGAGTTGTTTGGCAACAGACGTGTGTGGCTCTCTTCCCATTTCACTGTTGGATCAGCTGTTACATTTAAAAATGGGAAAGCAATATGTTCACTCAGTCTCCCCTAGGAAGATTAGGGAGAAATGCAACACTTGATCTTTACATCTTCAGAGGAGGGTTTAATGACAGGTTCACCCTGTTTAATGACAGGTCCAGCACCACACCCAAGTTTTATTGTTTCATTATTCCTGCATAAATTCTCTTTATTACACATGATAGCTAAAAATCAAATACTTGCTGAGGTGGGTTTCAATCGGTAAGAAGGCAAACTAAGATATACAGTACACACGTGGAACTGGACCTTAGAGGCTTTGGAAGGAGGCCTGGTGAGTTATATACTGATTGTCTTTGAACTTCTGGAGTTCAGGGACCCTTCTGTCTCAGCCTCCAAGTAGGTGAGTACAGGCACACGTCCAGGGATCTTAAATTCTTATGATCCACTTATGTGTGTGTGTGATCTTACCTTTCTCTAAAACGTTATTTTTATTTATTTATTTATTTTTTACCTTCAGAATTACAACCACAGCTCACGGGCAAACAATTTAAAGAGAGGCAAAACGGGATCCTTGGGATTCCCCCCCCCCCCCCCCCTGGCTGACTAAATAGGAGACATTGTCAAAAGAAAACTGCTCGGTCTGATGCTAGAAGTGAAACTCGTTAAATTCAAATACCGCCTTGAGATGAACTAGCCTTGCGCATGACAGGTGTTGTCACTTTCAAGCGACTTCACAAAGTGGACATTTTCCACCCTAAAGGCTTTCTTTTTTTTCTAATTGCAAAAGAGCGATTAATGTCTCCAGAGCGAAACCTGCAGGCCTGGGCTAAATAAAGACGTCTGTTCTGCCTGCTGAGTGCAGAGGCACAACTTTTTCAAAAATAGCCAACCGGCCAGGGTAAGTTCCAGACTAGAAAGCTTAATGTTCTGCGCAGGCGTTTAAGACCTTCCGACTCTCCGATACCGCACCCCTCCCCCCCACCGCCCCTTTGCCTCGTGACGTCACCAAATGTGGGCGTGGTCAGACTAGCAGGCGTGGTCTGAGGGGGCGGGACCGGCGGCGGTGCTGAACGCTGCTGCACATTGCCCGCGGGCTCCCCACCCGGCACTAGTCGGCTGTGCCCGCGGTGCGGTTCCCAGGCGCTAGGGCTCGAGCGTTTCCCGGGACGCTCACCGCGTCTGCTGGGTCCCCAGAGAGGAGGAGCGGCTCAGAGACGAGGCTGTAACAATCTCAAGGCCGGCGGAGGACCATTTCTGCCACAAACCGGGGACAAGGGCATGTTGGGCGGCGGCAGTGACGCGGGCCTGGCCACCGCCGCGGCGCGGGGACAGGTGGAGACGGTGCGGCAGCTCCTGGAAGCCGGCGCAGATCCCAACGCCGTCAACCGCTTCGGGAGGCGCCCGATCCAGGTAGCGGGGGTCCCCAGGCCTTGCCGGCAGAGGGCGCACGAGCGCGCTGCCCTCCGCGGCTGCGAGTTGTACCCGGGCACCTGGGCTGCCCGCTGGTGCTGGATGTGTGCGGGCCCGACGGGAGGCAGGTTTTGCCTTTTGCAAGGGCAAAAATCCTGAAAAACAAAAACGATCGAAATATCCCTCTTCACTAGATTGGCTTTTTCCTCGTTTTGCGATGCTGGGTCTGGAACCCAGGGTCCCCGGTTCATGCCCGGCAAGTGCGTTGCCTGTGAGCAACGTCCCCAGCCTTGGAATCTTTGCAATAATGGAAAAATACCAATATTTATTCTGCTATCTTACAGTCATAGAAATAAGTCCGATACTCGGGGAGCAAAGTGGGAAAGGGAGAGGACGACATGGATGACAATAAAGATGAGATTACCAGTTACATGGCCTAGATTCAGGGAATTCCTCAAAACTGTAGTGCGTGGGATGAGAGACTTCACTCTAATCTTGTGAACAGCAGTATGAATCCTTTTTATTTTCTTCTTTCCTCGTAAACTTAATCGCATTCATAGGACTAAAGATTTCCCAAATCCAACACTTAATTCCTTGTATGCGGGCAGTAACAGTGTGTAGTTTTTCACTGTTTAATGCGAACAGGCAAAGTCCAACAGAACTGTTGGGTTCTTTCGGATCTACAAAGGGTTCCCTAAACATTATATTGGTGGTTGAGATACATTTGTTCAGTGTTTATTAATCCTGCTGTAGTTAATATTGGCTTTGTTTCTTGAGGATCTAACACAGTGCTTTTGTGCTGTCCTGTTGATTAATATAGTCGCCAGTTTCACTTACCTCACTGTCCTTCTCTGGGACTATGAAAATCAGGGCTCTTGTTAATGGTGTAGGTTTTTAGGAAAAGAAGGACCATTCCTCTTCTGTTTTTATGAAAAAGAGGTGTTTAGCAAAAGAATATATTTTTAAGAGTAACAAAAATAATTGTAAAGTGAGTATAAAGACCTTAATATTTTTATTTATGATTTTCTTTACTAAAAACTTTTAAGTCTTTTTGTGGCTGTAAAAATAGCCCTTACCTCGCTAAAAGAAAGAAAAAGATTGTTGTGTTTCTTGAAGGAAGAAAAGAATGTTTCTAGTGTGAATGTAATAAAAATGACCACTTCCACTGTGTAAATTTCAAAGCACACAGGCCCACCAGAACCAGTGACCGTTTAGGACACTAAATCAAAACCTATTGTATTGCTACCTTCAAATGGAGCTGCAGGGGGATTACATCTTCAAAACATCGTTGTTGGCTTTCCCTAATTAAGCATCGTTGTGATTTAGGTACTAGTCAAACTTTTTATACAGGAAAAAAATACCACTTACCATTAAAATTTTTGTACAGTATAAATGAATGCTAATTTCCCATTACAGTGTATGTTCACTGTATGTCTAAACTGCCCACTGCATATCACACTAGGCTAAAAAACGTTATGAGGTGCTAAATAACTTTTCCATAATGTTACATAAGCTTGGAATGTAACAACTTTCCCGTGATCTCTTACACACAAATGAGCAGGGTATGTTTGTGAGCACAGACATCTCTGGCATTGAAGGAGCAAAACCTTTTTTTAAACTTCCTTGTTTATTGTTTTCTCCTGTAAAGCGTTGTTCTAAATAATAATAATAATAATAATAATAATAATAAAATCACCGTTGTGTGATGTTGTTTGCTTTCTGCTGCTGTAAGAAATGTCATAACCAAAAGGAACTTAGAGAGAAAGGGGTTTATTTGGCTTATATTTAATTCTACAGTGCATTTCTGATGGAAGTCAAGGCTGGAACTGAAGCAGAGATCATGGAGGAACAATGCTTACTGGCTTGCTCAAGGCTCAAATTCAGTCACCCTTTTTCCAGGACCACATGTGTGTCTAGTGCACACCCAGAGTGGACTGGACACCACACACACACACACACACACACACACACACACACACACACACACACACACGTCATTAACCAAGAAAATGTCCCACAGACTTGCCCAGAGACCAATCTGGTGGAGGCTTTTCTCAGCTGAGGGTCCTCTTCCCAGTGAGTGTGTCAGACCAACCAGCAGGTGGTTGGTTGACCTAGAGGGTTAGAGGAAAACAATATAAAACTGTATATATGAAGCCTGGTTCCTGGTGTCCTGCCTCCAAGACACGCTAGGGCAAGGTTGGTCTAAGCTTTGTGAGAGTAAGCAACCAATGCCTAACTTGACTAAAGGCCCACTCCACAAGATGGAACCTGGCACTGCTTGAGGGACCAAGATCCAGAGACTATAGCTCAGCAAACTAGGCTAAAACCAAGTAGTATTGTTCAAAAAAAAAAAAAAAAGTAGCAATAAAATGACTTCTACTGCCCTGCTGTGCTTGGAGATATCTGGCCTTGCCCCAGCCATCATCAGCGATGCTTCCTCTTACAGCAGATGTGAACAGAAACAGCGACCCATAGCTAGACAATACGTAGCAAGGGAGATACCTTGGAACACTCGGGCTTCTCCAGCAACTCCCTCCCCCACAGGGCTAAGGAATAGTGTAAGAGCCAGAGGGGATGGGGAAACATCAAGAAACAAAAGGTCTTCTAAATGATCAGTGACGTCATATGAACTCACAGAGACTGAGGCAGAATGCACAGGGTCGGGGTGGTCCTGCACCGCATCTTTTGTGTATATATTATGGCTCCCAGTTTACTGTTTCTATGGAAACCCCGACTACGTGAAAGAGTGGGTCCCTTGAGCCTTGTATTTCTCTTGTCCTCTTACCCTTCTGTTTTGTTCAGTTCTGATGTATTAGTTTTTGTTTTATATTTTATGCTATCACTTAGAAGCCTGATTGTTTTCTAATAAGAGACGGAAGGGGAACAGATCCACGAGGGGATGGAGAGGAGGTGGGAGTAGCCGGGGGAGGGGATATCATAATCAGAATTTATGTGAGGGGGAAAGTCCATTTTCAAGAAAAGGGTAGGGTTGGGGATTTGCTCAGTGGTGGAGCGCTTGCCTAGGAAGCGAAAGGCCCTGGGTTCGGTCCCAGCTCCGAAAAAAAAAAAAAAAAGAACCAAAAAAAAAAAAAAAAAAAAAAAAAGAAAAAATTAAAATTTAAAAAAAAAAACAGTTCAAACTAAGCTAACGAATCACTTAACGAAATAAGTCTTTGTTGTCCAATGTTCCATGTAAGAAATAGCCATTTCTCCGCCCTTTCTTATTGTTTCACCTGTGGAGAATAAAATGGAAGCTACGTTGAGTTCAGCCTAGGATGGGGAGTGGATTGAATAAGCCAATGAGAAACCAGACATCCGAAGCTTGAATGCGCCTTGCCGCCCCTGCTAAAACTTCAGTTCTGTAACCTCTGAGCCCTTTCTCGTCTTTCCCCCACAGGTCATGATGATGGGCAGCGCCCAGGTGGCAGAGCTGTTGCTGCTCCACGGAGCAGAACCCAACTGCGCCGATCCTGCCACCCTCACCAGACCTGTGCACGATGCAGCTCGAGAGGGCTTCCTGGACACGCTTGTGGTGCTGCACAAGGCAGGGGCACGGCTGGATGTGTGTGACGCCTGGGGCCGCCTGCCGGTAGACTTAGCTGAAGAGCAGGGCCACAGTGATATTGCGAGGTATCTGCACGCTGCCACTGGAGATTGATTGCAGGGTCCCTCAGCCTCTTGCAAGGACCTTTTTTTTTTTCTCCCCAGCCCTATCTAGGAAGACTGTAAACGTGAAGAGGATCAGCAGCGCACAGCCTGCTGGCCTTCCAGAACCCCACCCTACCCAGGAAGGCAAAGCCAATCAGAAATAACTTCCTAAGTGTTTTCTGAAGCTTGGTCTGGCCCTTGATCCTCACCCTGAAGCCAGGGGATCACCAAGGAGATTTAGTATTGTATGAAGTTCTGGGACCCTCTACCTTTCAGGACATGGTGTAAAATAGCAAGGGAAATTCTTGAATCTCCACAAGAAGCTGCTGCTTCGGGGAATTGAGAAAGCTTGACATTGGCTAGGAGCAGTCAGTACCTTCCCCTGTGAGCTGAAAATGCAGAAGATCCACAGGCTAGAGGGAAAACCTGGAGAGTAGATGTGAGGCACTGAAGTGGTTTTATGCACTGTCCTGTGTGGTGATTCACCTGCAAAATGACATTTATAGAAACCAAGGAGTCGCCTGCACCTCCACAAGGAAAATAGTGAAATTGAAGACAACAGATCTCTGCTAAACGGTGACCCAGTTGCCTTGAGGCCTGGGTCCTGACAGACTCTACATGCACAACGTCCAAAGATGAATTGTAGTGTATAGCAGTTTGCTCTGTGCAAAATAGTTTAATAACCCCTTTAGAAATTTCCTACATTTGAGTTGCTATTTAGTAACTGTATTTAATGAGGAAAACCTTTAACTGTGTGTGTAGCTGCTCTTCAGAGGTGAGACTGAAGGGCAGCTTGTTTTTGTGGTTGGTTGGTTGGTTGGTCGGTCTTTGCCTCTTTCCTTCCTTTTCTAGGCAGTGTTTTCCTTTTCAAGGTAGTTCCTCAAGTCCAGCTACCACTGCCTTAGTCTCCTGAAGTACTGGCCGTATAGCCTGCATCCTTCTGAAATACAGCTTCTCATGAAACTGACAGTCTGCACACTCCCAGTGGCAAAGAGCACTGCTTTTATCTTTAAGCTGTTCACTTCTCTGTCCATTGTTTCTGTACAGTGTCTCGGGGAGCTATGCTAGGTGTCCTGTAGATGGCTGGTGTGTTTATGTAGTCAGTTACCTTGGGCTACTTCCCAAAGTTTACTAAAAAGGAAATTGAGTATGAACTTACTGAAATCAAATGATGACTCATGGGCTGTATTGCTGTCTACGGAACAATTGTGGATGCACTCTGGGGGCTCCAGTGT